>NW_022437061.1:1320470-1561840 GCF_009761245.1 Sapajus apella
TGTGTGTGTGTGTGTGTGTGTGTGTGTGTGTGTGTGTGTGTGTGTGTTTTGAGATGGAGTCTTGCTCTGTTGCCAGGCTGGAGTGCAGAGGCGTGATCTAGGCTCACTGCAACATCTGACTCCCTGGTTCAAACAATTCTCTTGCCTCAGCCTCCCAAGTAGCTGGGATTACAGGCACGCACCACCACGCCCTTATTTTTGTATTTTTAGTAGACGTGGTTTTACCGTATTGGCCAGGATGGTCTCAATCTCCTAACCTCATGATCCGCCTGCCTTGGCCTCCCAAAGTGCTGGGATTACAGGCATGAGCCACTGCACTCAGCCCACTATTTACACATTTTCATTGAAAAATCTGTTCATGTGTGCTACCCATTTTCTTACTAAAATTAGTGATTTTCACATAAATTCATATGTATTTCTTATATATTATAGAAATCAACAATTTAACATTTTTTATTTATTTCTCATTACTTTGATATGTGCTACTTTTGCTTTATTAAACCATTTTTTTTTTCGCTTGCCACAAACATCAGTTTATACTCATTCAAATTTGAGCAATGGAATAAGTCTTAGCCCCCAGCTTTGTAACTGTCCCCAGTGAGGTGATCTTTTTCTGATCCTTAATTAATCATAGCACTAGCAAATTTTCTCTGTCCATGGAGATACAGTTTGCTCCACAGCAGCCATCCAGTGTTGTTTAGTTCTGTCTCTGGTGGCCACTCAATAGATGTCCAATTTATGTCATGTAAGAGAGAGTCCATCAAATATTTGAAGAAAACTGTTTGAGGTTTTAAGTTTCAAATCTAAACAATGAAAAAATCATAAAGAGCAACATGATTTAAAATGTTCTGTAGCAACACTTATAAGCTGGGGCATTCTGAGCAAGTCACTTAATTTCACAAGGCCAGTTGCTTTTATTTAAAAATGGAGATAACAACTGCCCTGGCCACTTCAAAGTGAGAATTGAATGTCATTAGTGTCAACATGCAATTTAAATTCTATTTTGTAAATTAGAAGGCTCTGAAATATGTACAAGATGATAATAAAAAATTTGGACTTTTAAATTTAGCAAAAAAAAAATATATATATAACTAAAAAAAACTAAATTCTGACACACATATACAAAAAGTGCCCTGAATTTAGTATAATAATGAGAGTTTGAAAATACTTTAGAAATAAGAAATGCTATTCTACACATTGATATAAAGCTTATGATTAAATTTTAGATAAAATGTTCTTAAACCATGATTATTCTTATTTTCAGGAAGACAAATTCAATGAGGCAACTGAGAAAAGCCTTAAGAAGATACAACAAGAATGTAAACATTCCCAGAATTTGGGGAAGGATGGTTTGAAATACCAGTAGGTTGCTTGAGCAAGTGGGCTAACACTTATTACCAGAATTCAATAATCCTTCAAAGTAAAAAAAAAGTTAGCTCTCAAGTCTTTCAGTTATAGCCAATTCATAAACTTTTGGAGGAATTTTTTTAAATCAAAGAATTAATGAACTGTCACATCAATCTTTTATTAGAAATGAAGCTAAAAATAAAAGAAATACAGGATTCTGGAGATATTGATTCTCCAATGCTTTGGTTTCTGTTTGACATTGGCTTTCTCACTGCCAATCTAGAATCCCTGGATCCTCACCCATTTGAAAATGGGACATTGCATATTTCAGGTTGTTACAGTTTCTTTGGGGAAGAGATGGTTTGCCTTGCTTTGCCTTAAAGGCTATCTTAACTGAGTTAATAGAAATAATTCTGGATTTGCCCAACACTTTAATACTCAGTTTTTTAGTGCTCTGGTGAGCATTTGTGAATAATATTGCAGTTTGTTTCAATTATTATGCCAATGTGTTTTTTTATTATTAATATTATTATTATTACTCTATATTTTTGAGACAAGATCTCTCTGTCACCCAGGCTGGAGTGCAGTGGTGGGATTTCGGCTCACTGCCACCTCTGCCTAACAGGCTCAAGTGATCCTCCCATCACAGCCTCCCAAGTAGCTAGGGCTACTGATGTGAGCCACCATGTTTGCTAATGTTTGTGTTTTATGGTAGAGATGAGGTTTTGCCATCTTGCTCAGGCTAGTCTTGAACTCCTGAGCTCAAGCAATCCATCCCCCCTTTGCCTTCCAAATTGCTGGGATTACAGTAGTGAGCCACTGCACCTGGCCTCATGCTAATGTATTATTTATTGAAACTAAACATCTTCAAATCAAAGTAAAACACAATTAAAAAACACAATAAAAAAACCTTTACTATTTCTGCAATTTGGCTGTTAGCTGACAATTTGAACTAAGCTCATTAAAAATCTTAATTTCCTTCATCTCAGATTATTCTTTTCCAACATATATGGATTAAATTCTTTCTTTAAAATATTTTCTAATGATGCAAAGGATTTTAAGCAGGATTTTAGCCAATGTATTTGCTGTCAAGGAGCTCCTATGCTCAAAGAAAACACAGGGAGGCAAATCTAAGAGCTTCTGATACATCCATGAAATTAGAAAGGAAGCTAAAATAGATATAGGAAGCAAGGTGCAGAAAAACAGGAAGTAAAGACATATTTCTCTATTTTATAAGAGAGCTAAGGTTCATGTTGCATTTATATTGGTTGTCCCTAGCCTTGAAGGGTCTGGACTTCAGCAGTAATTCAAGGGAAAATGGGTATCTGCTTTCGTTCAAAACCAAACAGACAAATGTTCTTTCAGTTACCTTATTAGACTCACAAAGATAGCTCCTCAGCTCTCCACTGAAGAACTGGTCTCTCTTGGAAAGAAAATGGTGACAGTTTTCACTACTTGCTGCACACTAAGTGAAGAGTTTGCCTGTGTTGAAAATTTGGTGAGCGTGGCCTGTGTACCATATTCTTCTTTAAAAGAAAAAATATTTGCACTCATTGATTTACAGTGATTATCCACATTCCTTTCTTTATTGTTTTTAATATTGTTAAGCAAAAATTGTCAAGTTTTCCTTTTGGTTCACTTTGTGAAAACCCTAAGAAGTAAAAGAGAACGTCTTAATTATTTTTGGAGAGTTCTTCAAATTATCTTTCTGATTTTTTTCATTATATTAGAAGGGATTTGTTAGGATAAATGATTTAGGAATCATAATATTGTTTCAAAATGATACAGGAAACTTTATAATTTTAAGTAAGATTACAGATTCTTCCTCTTGCCCCAGTTGCTTCATCCAGCAGTCAGGCATTGAATACATCTCTTTAGGGCTGGGGTGGTGAGTACCCTGAGGGAGATTCCAGGAGGGGAAAAAACCCAAGGACCACAGTGTTTGATTTCAGTTGGCTGTTTGCAGCTGTCTGTTTGCAACTGAAAGCTTGTTTATACATTATGAAGAAATTAATTTGTAAGCATCTAAGATCTAAGTTGCTCTGACTTGGATTTTGGTCACAATGCCATTTAGGACCCTAGCTTCTACTTTTTTTTATACATAGTGATATTTTATGAGTGCATGTGTTTTTTGAGTAAGGTTAACAGTGATCTTAGAATGTTCTAACTATTCATCTAACCATATTTTTAAAAATTCCATTCTTTTAAGATCATATCTGAGTTGTAACTCTTGTTGGTACAGGCAGATTTAGTTCTTGGAGAGTTATGTGGAGTAAATGAAAATCGAACTATCAACCCTGCTGTGGACCACTGTTGTAAATCAAACTTTGCCTTCAGAGGGCCCTGCTTTGAGAGTTTGACAGCTCATAAAACATATGTGCCTCCACCTTTCTCTCAAGATTTATTTACCTTTCACACAGACATGTGTCAATCTCAGAATGAGGAGCTTCAGAAGAAGACAGACAGGTACAAACAATCTCTTCCATTCCTCTTTTTCTTCAGTTTGAAGACATACCACGTATTAGCGAGAAAGTTTATCTAGTGGATGTGTGTTTTTGATATCACAATCCTGTTCCTTCCACCAAATTGTCCAGGCTCTTCTATTTGGAAAAATATTAGTGCATATTTTTTTTGACATTATTTATATCTAGCTTGTCTTTTCATTTGAAAGAGACTTGGAGTGTCCAAGTCTAACATCACCTTTGGAAGGTTACAGCAGCCGGCAGAAAGACTCATAGGCAGGCTGATAATGAATTTCATTTACTTGATAGAATGCCTGGAGAATATCACTTAATGTTTGAAAAGGAGAGGCCCAAAAGGACAGAAAGTTTACTTGTACTTTCTCAACAAATGTCTTAAAATGCCAAGGAATTAGACCTATTTTTTTTTTTTTTTTTTTTGGATTTAGACAGAGTCTGCCTCAAATGTAGTGGAGACAACATTCAGCTACTGAATATGAGGGACTGAAGGTTGTTTTGGACATGAATTTTCTGGAAAGATCAGAGGTAGTCATGTATACCATAATACTTCACATAATAAATGCCTAATATTTGTTTTCATTTTTAAATAGTATACTCTGATTATATGCAATATTCACGGATTCACAGTGCAATACACTCTTGTATTTTCCAGCCCACGCTAGTCTAGTCTTGTCTATTTTAGTATTTTTTTTAAACTATCCTGTTTTCAATTTAAAAATGAAAGTGAGAAAATGCAAACTTTTGTTAATTCTTAGATCTGAGGATTGGCACATGGGCACACAGGACTTATTACATTATCCTTTTTAATCTTGTGCATAAAAATTTTATTACTTAAATAATTACTCTAAAAATGTACTCTAAAATGTGCTTTTAAGACACCAATGGCTTGCCACCTGAAGTTTGGAATTCTAGACGTTACTAGAATATTGGAATTCTAGAAGTTATTAGAAATTAAGGAAATCACTATTGTCTATGAATGTTGTCACACTTAGTTGTCATAGTTTATTTTTTTCAATTGCTTCTTTGACATCACTTTTCAACTGACATAATAATTGTACATATTTTGGGAGTGCATATGATATTTTGAAAACTGCATATAATGTGTAATGATCAAATCAGGGTAATTGGAATATCCATCACCCCAAATATTTCTCTTTTCTTTGTGTTGGGAACATTGCAATTCTTCTCTTCTAGCTATTTGGAAATATACAATAAATTATTTTTAACTGTAATTTCCCCACTATACTTGAATACTAGAACTTATTACTTCTATTTAACTGTATTTTTGTACTCCTTAACCAACTTCTCTTTGTCTCTCTCTTCCTCCTTGTTAATATTTTTTATATAATTTTGTGTGTGACACAACCCTTTAAAGAATGTTACTGTGGAAACCATTCTCTAAATTTAATGGGAAAGTTTCAGTAGACCCATTCAAAGTGGGATATTTCAACTCTTTACTCTCACCCAAGCTGAGACCCAAGACATGTGATTCTGTAACAAGCATTTTGGAGTGGAGATGCTTCAGAAAGAGATTGTTAGTTAATTCTATTTGACATCTTTCGGCTACAGGTTTCTTGTCAACATAGTGAAGCTGAAGTATGAAGTCGCAAATGAGGAGCTGCAGTCTTTGTTAACAAATTTCGGAAATGCAGTGGAGAAGTGCTGCAAAGCAGAGGAGGATGAAGAGAAGTTGGTCTGCTTTAATAAAGAGGTAGTTTTATTTCTTTTCAACTGAAATTCAACTGGTATTCCTGGTTAAATAAAATAAAACAGAACCCTGCACGACCCTGCTTCCTCTCTGCAGTGTCTACCAGGACTATATTTGAGAGCACGATTGCTATACAACTAATATGCAGACATTGCTGAAATACACTTTGAGCAGTGTCTCCGTAGTACAGAAAAAGCTATCAGGAAGACTTGGGTTCTAACCCCAGCAGTTTTGTAAGACATGCAACTTAAACTGAATGGCAGTTCACCATCTGTAAATGAGGATGGTAATAATTATCCCTGAATTACATCTTTGGTTCTTATTTTTTGGTTTTGAACCACTCATTATCTTAATAAGACAGAGTCAAAGCAACTTGCAAAGGAAATCATAAGCAGCTCCAAATGAAGTGGAGCAGGAAGGGTATAAAAAAGTGAAGCTTTGTAGGAGTGGCTGCCTCACTTTCCCAGGCCTTGTGCTAACATCCCACAGTAGAGAATAATGAGGGAGTGGAGGGTAAGGGTAGTAGGGGAGAAAAGGGAGAAATGCCCCCTGCTAACTCTCGCTCCAGTGAAGGTAGTTTGTAGCCATTTGGTGTGGTGTGAATCTCAGCAACCTGTGAATGTTAGCCCCAATGGATGGCTCCAGGGAAATGTCTCTTAACTGTTTTCCAACTTCATTTCTCACTGTTTCTTTTCTAGGAACATTCACTCCACTTCAAATTCATAATTCATGTAAACTCACAGGCACAGGCACACGGACTCACACACAGCGTTCATTCTGGTTGTGAGCCCTCTGCTTTTCTGAGTGACACTTAGTATGTGGAAATTTTTGTGGGGTGCACATTGTTAGTTTTAAAAAATATACTTAATTTTAATTAGAGGATATTAATATCTAGCATTTATCTGAGTGACTGTGTACATTAGGACCACGTGAAGAAAAAGATGAATTTTTTGGCAGGTTGTAAAGGGGCTTTGGGTGTCTATTTCAAGTTCACTAGAAATAAGAATGTTTACTGTTTCCCTATACAATTTGGGAATGGTTTGATTTTCTTTAAAATTCAGGGGAGCTTGCCTATCGAAATTTAAATTAGTGTCTTAAATTTTTCTTGCTATATATTTTTATTTTTGTCCCCCACCTCAGAGTCCAAAAATTGTCACCTGAAGCCAGATGCATGAAATATCTAAAGTAAAAAGCTCCAAAGGTAATACCCCTGCCTCAATCTAATGTCAAACATATTTGTGGCTTATTTCATCATCCTGCCTTTTCTCCTTCCTGCTTCATTGTCTATTTCTGGTTCATCCTACATGAACCAGACATGCAGCTAACAGATTCCAATATTGTTTCTGTGTTTTTCTGGGTATCAGCCACTCCTTATAGGGTGGCAATGCTGCATTTGTGCTAGCCCTTCTCTTGCTGTTCAAGTAGTTTTATTTTGTTACTTTTTATTTTGGAAATGAAATATTTTATTGAAAATTTAAATTCCTACTCATATACTGGAATTGTTAGCCAGGGCACAGAACACAGTAACCTATGTTTACCATGTTGGACTTTCAAAGAAGTGTAAAACTTCTGAAAAGCAGAGACTTCAATGACATCTGTTTCATACTTCATGTCATCATGGTTTGTAGAAGTTGGCAGACAGAACAGTCAATTGTGAAATATTAATGCTAACTGCAACTAAACAAATGTATCTTATGAACAACTAATTAAGAAAACTACTTTGTCGTAACAGTATAAAACCCTAACTCATGATGATTACTTAATTACCTTAGAATTACTGTCAACTTAAACAATTACTACCTTGCCTTTGGTCTAAATAGCTCATTACAATTAAAAGAGGAGGTAACAACTAGAAAGGAAATGATATTTATTAAGTGTCATATAATGTGATTGGCTAACAATTCTATCATGACAAAGATCCTGGTGTGATTTCTATCAAGCAGTTTTCTAGATAGCGGAAAGATACTTAAGTTCTCTGCCTTCCTACTAATATATTCAGCTGTCTAGACCACAAAGGAGAGATGATGGAATCTCTGAATGCTAACAGAAAGAAGAGGGGTAAACTCCCTGGGGACTGAGCTGGGCAGACAGGCATCAGTGACCCTTTCCAATCATCTTTTAAGAATATTGTTCTACTGAGATATGATTGACATACAAACCAAGAGTATTGCTATAGCATTTACATAAACAAAAAGCAATATGTTTGTGATTTCAGAAAGACATATAAAGATGTCCTCTCCCTTGTGGTTTATGTAAGACTTGAAATACAAACTTTAGCAACAAAATGTTGCATAGATATAGGAATTATATACAGTGTCAGTGAAGAGAGACCTGAACCTCAAGAGAAGGTAGGTTTGGATCTACAAGAAGCAAAGCACAATTACCCCTAATAGTTTTTTCAAATATATGACTTTCTATCATCCAAGTTATAACATTACCTATTTTTTTGATGCATGAAACACTATTTTTTTCTTTCCAGGGATAACCAACTTACAGGCTTCCTATCTGTGTGGTAATGAATCTCATTTCCTGAGAACAAAGTAAAATAATTTTTCTGTAACTGTCCCCTGAAATCATATATTGCAGCAAACAATAAACACACAATTGTAAAGTTATTTTTCAGACTGATGTTATAAACCAATATGATCACAAAATTAAGCAATCATGATTCATTCATTCCATCAGCATCTTTTGCTCACAAGCCTGCACCATTCCCTACTCCACGAAAAGTTGGAAGTCTGAATAGCAACTGTGTAGGCACAGTGCTCTAAGACGTCCTTGCCACTACCGGGAAGAAAACCGATAATTTTGGGCATGTGCCTTTACTGCTGCAAATACTGCTACTACTTGAATGTTTTCAATGAACCAAACATTGTTCTAGCTACTTTTCATACATTATTTCATTTAATCTAATAACTCTATGAGTAAGTATTGTTTTCATTTTTATTTTACAAACATGAAACCTAAGATTTGGGGAGATAAACTAATGTGTTCAGTGTGATATAACTAGTAATTGGCAGAACCAGAGTTTGAATTTAGGTTCTCTAATTCTAGAACTATATATATGTATATAGCATGTACATTATAATGTATAATAATATATATTATATTATTATAATATATTATAAATATGTATTATTTTATATTATAAAATATACAATATATAGTTCCAGAATTATATAAATATTATATATTTTATCATTTCAACTTTTATTTTAGAGATGGGGTACATGTATAGGTTTGTTACATGTATATATTGCATGATACTGAGGTTTGGAGTATGGATCCCATCACTCAAGTAGCGAGCATAGTATCCAATAGGTAGTTTTTCAACCCACATCCCTCTCTCTCCTTCCCCTCTGTAGTAGTCCCCAGTGTCTATTGTTCCTGTCTTTATGTCCATGTGTACTCAACGTTTAGCTCCCATGCTATTTAGTTTAAAGTTTGAAGTTAGGTAGTGTGATGCCTCCAGCTTCGTGGAACAATATTGTTAACCATTGCATACACTACCTCTTAGGTATGGCCTCCCAAGTAGCTGGGATTACAGGAATGTGCTAATTTTTGTATTCTTAGTAGAGATGGATTTTTGCTATGTTTTTCAGGCTGGTCTTGAACTTAAAAATGCATGCCTGACAAAATCTGTTATTCAGAGAGGTGGAAGATTGTACAAGGCAACAATGGCAATGGTGTTTGTCTCCCTGCATTCCAAGCCAAAATTCCTGTTATGTTAGTGGTATAAATGCTTGACATTGTTATCAAAGGAGCAGTAACTCAAGAAATGAAGACTGGTCATGGACTCATGGCTTGGCTCTCCTGATGGTTCTCTAAATTTTGAAGACATTTTGCATACCAATGTTTAAATTTGAAGTTGATGGCCCCTTAATAGATAATATATGAAGATATTCATAGAGTTCTTTTGGTATATTGTTTAGAGCATCGTCTTTGGGATTCTCATTGATTTATTCGACAAATATTTATTAGAATTCCATTGTGTGTCAGACATTGTGGATATACATATGAGCCAGATAGACTTGATTCCTTTTTCTTGCTGAGCAAGGGAGAGAGACAGGAAACATGCAATTGCATTTCAATGTCATAGGTGCAGGGCCTGTGCTATGGGTGCACATTGTACAGGCACTCACGCTAAGCTGAAGGTGCAGAGTGAGAAGGCGATGGGGACGGGTGCTTCAAATCCCTACTGCCATTAATTTACTGTTCAGTCCAAGATAAGTTCCTTATACTCTATGACACTTATTTCTTTGTGTAGGATGGGCTAATATCAAGCCACAAAAGCTGTAGAGAGATGAATTAAATTACTATAAAAAGTACTTAACACATTGGCCTGCAGATAACAGGTGTTTAACTTATAAAGCTATTTTGTCCTCTAACCATTTTCTCCAAACACTCTCATTTACCGATAAGGATTACAAGGAAGTATTGTTTTCCTTAAACAATAGATGGTAGATTTAGAAAATGGAAGTGAAACAAAAGATAATTAATAAATTTAATTATATACCCAATACTGGATTCTACTATGTATTCAATACTGTGCTCAGAGAAGAAGATACGAAATCAGGGACTCAGGAACTTGCCGCCATCACAAAGTTTCTATCATGGCAGTGGAAACTACCTTACAACTCTTTCTCTACTGCTATGCCAGAAAACACATTAATCAAAGCAGGAACAGAGGGAGAAGAGTGGCTTCTTCCAAAGACATAGTTGCTGGAAGAAGAGGGAATTTGGAGTGGGCATGAATTAGTCTTACTCTGCATTACTTGGACAGAACTCATACCAATGAATAGAACATACCTGGACTTGATGCAGAAAAAACTTTTCTAACACTAGAGATGCTTATACATACGATAAGCCT
Source organism: Sapajus apella (assembly GCF_009761245.1). Classification (NCBI taxonomy): domain Eukaryota; kingdom Metazoa; phylum Chordata; class Mammalia; order Primates; family Cebidae; genus Sapajus; species Sapajus apella. The sequence goes on from NW_022437061.1 coordinate 1,330,876, forward strand.
CCTGGTACAATACTGAATGCCAAGAATGCATGCGCATGAGCAGCTACCTCCTGGGTTTTTGGTGAGATATAGTCACAGTCTTTTTAAGGCCTCTTTGAACTCCGTTTCTATGACTTGGGCAAGAATTAAGTTTTCTATGAAAATAGTATTTATTAAAAATCATCACTGCATCTTGTACTTGCATACCTTCCATATTTTATCTTAAAGGCCAGACTGAAGAGCTTACTTTCTTGTAGAGTCAGTTCTGTGGTGGCGTCTATTGAGTGGTATCACAAAAGCTATCTCATTGCCTTTTCTTAAATAATCCTTGCTATTTGTCTTTCCTGTGGTCTGGAATTCTACCACTAGTTACAAATAAAGGACTTAACATTTTAAATATTGTCAAGAATCTCTTACTAATGGTAAATGTGCAGGTGTCTCTGAAGAAGGGTTCCCATGGAAAGCTAATTTTGGTCAGTTTTTTTTTTTTTAAGAAAAAATTAGTTTAGCACACATAAAAGTTGTTAAAAAATTTTTAGCATTAACTCCAATCAACTGGTAGTGGCTGTCCTGCAGCATTGTGCTGTGTTTCTAAGACTGAGCCTAAGCTCAGAGATAAAGAGTGCAGTGATCAGACAGTGGTGTCTGCAGTGGGTGACAATCTTGGAGCATTCATCCAAAGGATTTGGCAAAAGATTGTATTTAGTTTAATAGGTACATTTCTGATAGTTCTAGGAGGTTTAGAGTAAGATTTCAAGGGAACAGCTCTAAGGATACACGACAAAAGAGATAATTAATGTGAAGACTGTTTAGAGGACCCCAAAATAGATGATGGAGACCTGCCAAAGACAGTCTTCCCTTTGCTGACCTTGGTGGGCTTTCTGTCACCCTGGGTCATTCGTATTCTTTACAATAAGCCAATGTGTCCCAAACCTAAATAATAACAGATGTTTTGGGGTTGTTTTTCAGGCAGATACTACGTCTCTCTCACTTGTGATATATTTTTTGCTTAGAAAACTGGTATTGAGAATATGTGGGTAGCAGAATCAAGTAATATACTGTCAGCCTTAGAGATTATTTGGTCCAAACCTTCCATTCAAAAATGAAGAAATTGAAAAGAGAATGGTTAACGTAATAACTCGTGGTCTCCCATTTTCAAAATTTTAAACTTTACATGTATAGGCATCTTAAAATTGTCACTTAATAAGTAATTACTTGTTTCCTGCCTTAGACCCAAGAATTGATTGATAGGCAAAGCAGATAATAGCTGAGGGATATTGGTATCTCAGCTTTAAGACTAGCTCTTGGGTGGTGTGAGCTGTAAAGTTAGACAGACCTGAATTTTTACCAGTGAGTCCATGAACAAATTATGTGACTCTGAGTCTTAATTTCTCATTCAAGAAATAGTACTATTGCTAACTATCTGAGAGTCACATAACATGACATAGTAAGTGCTCAATAACTTAAGTCCCATCCTTTTGGGTTCACTCCGAGTGCTTGAACTCTTAACTCCCCTTCTCCCCAGGGACTTGAAAATGTACTCAGCATTCGAACCTGAGCCCTAACCATTTATTCAGTCTGTGGTAGTATATGTTTACATTCTTTCCTTCTACTTTAGAACTTTGGGCATGTCAACAATCATTTCTAAGAAATGTGGTATTGCAGACCAACATTTGCCAGGAGTGTTTATGGATTACTTTATTACAAAGTCTGCATGTTGAAATCTTGAAGACACAAGCAGATTGACATGACTTGTTTAAAAATGCAGTATTTATTAATGAATTCAATCCATCAACAATATTTCTTCATTGTCATAGAGTTCCTCAATTTTGTCAGGGTCATAGTTGCTTGGAAAAAATATTAAACAGAAAAAGTTTTCTTTTCTTTTATTTTTTTATCTTTATTTTATTTATTTAAATTTATTTTATTGCATTTTAGGTTTTGGGGTACATGTGAAGAACATGCAAGATTGTTGCATAGGTACACACGTGGCAGTGTGATTTGCTGCCTTCCTCCTCATCACCTATATCTGGCATTTCTCCCCATGCTATCTCTCCCCAGCTCCCCACCCCCCACCGTCCCTCCCCATTTCACCCCAACAGACTCCAGTGTGTAGTGCTCTGCTCCCTCTGTCCACGTGTTCTCATTGTTCAACACCCACCTATGAGTGAGAACATGCGGTGTTTGATTTTCTGCTCTTGTGTCAGTTTGCTGAGAATGATGGTTTCCAGGTTCATCCATGTCCCTACAAAGGACACAAACTCATCGTTTTTGAAGGCTGCATAATATTCTATGGTGTATATGTGCCACATTTTCCCTGTCCAGTCTATCATCGATGGGCATTTGCGTTGGTTCCAGGTGTTTGCTATTGTAAACAGTGCTGCAAGGAACATTCGTGTGCACGTGTCCTTATAGTAGAATGATTTATAATCCTTTGTATATATACCCAGTAATGGGATTGCTGGGTCAAATGGAATTTCTATTTCTAGGTCCTTGAGGAATCGCCACACTGTCTTCCACAATGGTTGAACTAATTAACACTCCCACCAACAGTGTAAAATTTTTCATAATTCTCCACATCCTCTCCAGCATCTGTTGTCTCCAGATTTTGTAATGATCGCCATACTAACTGGTGTGAGATGGTATCTCAATGTAGTTTTGATTTGCATTTCTCTGATGACCAGTGATGATCAGCATTTTTTCATATATTTGTTGGCCTCATGCATGTCTTCTTTTGTAAAGTATCTGTTCATATCCTTTGCCCACTTTTGAATGGGCTTGTTAGTTTTTTTCTTGTAAATCTGTTTTAGTTCTTTGTAAATTCTGGATATCAGCCCTTTGTCAGATGGGTAAACTGCAAAAATTTTTTCCCATTCTGTTGGTTGCCGATTCACTCTAATGACTGTTTCTTTTGCTGTGCAGAAGCTGTGGAGTTTGATTAGGTCCCATTTGTCTATTTTAGCTTTTGTTGCCAATGCTTTTGGTGTTTTGGTCATGAAGTCCTTGCCTACGCCTATGTCCTGAATGGTTTTGCCTAGATTTTCTTCTAGGGTTTTTATGGTGTTAGGTCTTATGTTTAAGTCTTCAATCCATCTGGAGTTAATCTTAGTGTAAGATGTCAGAAAGGGGTCCAGTTTCTGCTTTCTGCACATGGTTAGCCAGCTTTCCCAACACCATTTATTGAACAGGGAATCCTTTCCCCATTGCTTGTTTTTGTCTGGTTTGTCAAAGATCAGATGGTTGTAGATATGTTGTGTTGCCTCCAAGACTTCAGTTCTGTTCCATTGGTCTATATCTCTGTTTTGGTACCAGTACCATGCTGTTTTGATTACCGTAGCCTTGTGGTATAGTTTGAAGTCCAGTAGTATGATGCCTCCTGCTATGCGGGCTCTCTTTTGGTTCCATATGAAGTTTAAGGTGTTTTTTTCCAGTTCTGTGAAGAAGGTCATTGGTAGCTTGATGGGGATAGCATTGAATCTGTAAATTACTTTGGGCAGTATGGCCATTTTCACAATATTGATTCTTCCTAACTATGTACATGGAATGTTTCTCCATCTGTTTGTGTCCTCTCTTATTTCGTTGAGCAGTGGCTTGTAGTTCTCCTTGAAGAGGTCCTTTACATTTCCGTTAATTGTATTCCTAGGTATTTTATTCTCTTTGTGGCAATTGAGAATGGCAGTTTGTTCTTGATTTGGCTCTCTTTAAGTCTGTTATTGGTGTATAGGAATGCATGTGATTTTTGCACATTGATTTTGTATCCTGCAACTTTGCTGAACTTACTTATCAGTTTCAGGAGATTTTGGGCTGAGACGATGGGGTCTTCTAGATATACAATCATGTTGTCTGCAAATAGAGACAATTTGACTTCCTGCTTTCCTATTTGAATACCCTTTATTTCTTTTTCTTGCCTGATTGCTCTGGATAGAACTTCCAGTACTATATTGAATAGGAGTGGTGAGAGAGGGCATCCTTGTCTAGTGCCAGATTTCAAAGGGAATGCTTCCAGTTTTTGCCCATTCAGTATGATATTGGCTGTTGGTTTGTCGTAAATAGCTTTTATTATTTTAAGATACATTCCGTCAATACCTAGCTTATTGAAGGTTTTTAGCATAAAGGGCTGTTGAATTTTGTCAAAGGCCTTCTCTGCATCAATTGAGATAATCGTGTGGTTTTTGTCTTTGGTTCTGTTTATGTGGTGAATTACATTTATAGACTTGCGTATGCTGAACCAGCCTTACATCCCCGGGATGAAGCCTACTTCATCATGGTGGATAAGATTTTTGATGTGCTGTTGCAATCGGCTTGCCAGTATTTTATTGTAGATTTTTGCATCTATGTTCATCTTGGATATTGGCCTGAAGTTTTCTTTACTTGTTGAGTCTCTGTCAGGTTTTGGTATCAGGATGATGTTGATCTCATAAAATGATTTGGGAAGAATTCCCTCTTTTTGGATTATTTGGAATAGTTTCGGAAGGAATGGTACCAGCTCCTCTTTGTATGTCTGGTAGAATTCGGCTGTGAACCCATCTGGACCCGGGCTTTTTTTGGGTGGTAGGCTCTTAATTGCTGCCTCAACTTCACAACCTGTTATGGGCCTGTTCAGGGTTTTGGCTTCTTCCTGGTTTAGGCTTGGGAGGAGGCAAGTGTCCAGGAATTTATCCATTTCTTCCAGGTTTACTAGTTTATGTGCATAGAGTTGTTTGTAATAATCTCTGATGATGGTTTGAATTTCTGTGGAATCTGTGGTGATATTCCCTGTATCGTTTTTTATTGCATCAATTTGGTTATTCTCTCTTTTATTTTTGGTAAATCTGGCTAGTGGTCTGTCTATTTTGTTGATCTTTTCAAAAAACCAGCTCCTGGGTTTATTGATTTTTTGAAGGGTTTTTTGTGTCTCTATCTCCTTCAGTTCTGCTCTGATCTTAGCTACTTCTTGTCTTCTGCTAGACTTTGAGTTTTTTTGATCTTGCGCTTCTAGCTCTTTCAGTTTTGACGATAGGGTGTCAATTTTTGATCTCTCCTTGCTTCTCATGTGGGCACTTATTGCTGTATATTTTCCTCTAGAGACTGCTTTAAATGTGTCCCAGAGATTCTGGTATGTTGTGTCTTCATTCTCGTTAGTTTCGAAGAACATCTTTATTTCTGTCTTCATTTCATTATTTATCCAGTCAACATTCAAGAGCAAGTTGTTCAGTTTCCATGAAGCTGTGTGCTTCTAGGTTAGTTTTTGAATTATGAGTTCTAACTTGATTGCACTGTGGTCTGAGAGACTGTTTGTTACGATTTCCGTTCTTTTGCATTTGCTGAGGAGTGATTTACTCCCAATTATGTGGTCAATTTTAGAGTAGGTGTGATGTGGTGCTGAGAAGAATGTATATTCTGTGGATTTGGGGTGGAGAGTTCTGTAAATGTCTATTAGGTTTGCTTGGTCCAGGTCTGAGTTCAAGTCCTGGATATCCTTGTTAATTTTCTGTCTAGTTGATCTGTCTAATGTTGACAATGGGGTGTTAAAGTCTCCCACTATTATTGTGTGCGAGTCTAAGTCTCTTTGTAAGTCATTAAGAACTTGCCTTATGTATCTGGGTGCTCCTGTATTGGGTGCGTATATATTTAGGATCGTTAGCTCTTCTTGTTTCATTGATTCTTTTACCATTATGTAATGTCCTTCTTTGTCTCTTATGATCTTTGTTGCTTTAAAGTCTAATTTATCAGAGATGAGAATTGCAACTCCTGCTTTTTTTTTGCTCTCCATTTGCTTGGTAAATCTTCCTCCATCCCTTTATTTTGAGCCTTTGTGTATCCTTGCATGTGAGATGGGTTTCCTGGATACAGCACACCGATGGGTTTTGGCTTTTTATCCAATTTGCCAGCCTGTGTCTTTTGATTGGGGCATTTAGTCCATTTACATTTAGGGTTAATATTGTTATGTGCGAATTTGATACTGCCATTTTGGTGCTAGCTGGGTGTTTTGCCCTTTAGTTGAGCTGGTACTTGTTGTTCATTTATATGTGTAGAGCCTCTTTCAGGAGCTCTTGTAAAGCTGGCCTGGTGGTGACGAAATCTCTGAGTACTTGCATGTTCCCAAAGAATTTTATTTTTCCTTCACTGATGAAGCTTAGTTTGGCTGGATAGGAGATTCTGGGTTGAAAGTTCTTTTCTTTAAGGACGTTGAATATTGGCCCCCACTCTCTTCTGGCTTGTAGGGTTTCTGCTGAGAGATCTGCTGTGAGTCTGATGGGCTTCCCTTTATGGGTAACCCGACCTTTCTCTCTGGCTGCCCTTAGTATTTTCTCCTTCATTTCAACCCTGGTGAATCTGACGATTATGTGCCTTGGGGTTGCTCTTCTTGATGAATATCTTTGTGGTGTTCTCTGTATTTCCTGGACTTGAATGTTTGCCTGCCTTGCTAGGTTGGGGAAGTTTTCCTGGATAATATCCTGAAGAGTATTTTCCAGCTTGGATTCATTCTCTTCGTCGCATTCAGGTACGCCTGTCAAACGTAGATTAGGTCTTTTCACATAGTCCCACATTTCTTGGAGATTTTGTTCATTCCTTTTTACTCTTTTTTCTCCAGTCTTGCCTTCCCATTTTATTTCATTGAGTTGATCTTCGACCTCTGATATCCTTTCTTCTGCTTGGTCAATTCGGCTGTTGATACTTGTGCATGCTTCGCGAAGTTCTCGTGTTGTGTTTTTCAGCTCCATCAATTCGCTTATACTCCTTTCTATTTTGTCCATTCTCCTTAGCAGTTCATCAAATCTCTTTTCAAGGTTCTTAGTTTCTTTGCATTTGGTTAGAACATGTTCTTTAAGTTCACAGAAGTTTCTTACTACCCACCTTCTGAAGTCTGATTCTGTCATTTCATCACACTCGTTCTCCATCCAACCTTGTTCCCTTGCTGGTGAGGAGTTGTGATCCCTTGTAGGAGGAGAGGTGTTCTGGTTTTGGGTGTTTTCGTCCTTTTTGTACTGGTTTCTTCCCATCTTTAAGGATTTATCCACCTGTTGACTTTGTAGTTGCTGGCTTTCAGATTGGGTCTCAAATCTTTCAGATTGATGTTCTGTTTGTTGATGATGTGGTTATTTCTGTTTCTTGGTTTTCCTTCTGACAGTCTGGCCCCTCTGCTGTAGGTCTGCTGAGGTTCACTCCAGGCCCTGCTTGCCTAGGGTTCACCTGCAGCAGCAGCTGAACAGTAAATGTTGTTACCAGTTTTCTTCTTCTGCTATCTTTGTCCCAGAAGGATACCTACCTAGTGTCAATCTGATCTCTCCTTTATGAGGTGCCTCTTTGGATATATAGGGGTCAGGGAGCTGATTGAGGAGACGGTCTCTTCTTTATAGGAGCTGAAATGGTGAGGTGTGAGCTCTGTTGTTCATTCGGAGCTGCTGGGCAGGTACGTTTAGGTCTGCTGCAGCAGAACTCATAAACTGCTTTTTGTTCCCAGGTGCTCTGTCCCAGGGATTTAGGTCTTTATGAGTTTTGGTTATGCTGCTGCCTTCTCTCTTTTTTATTTTTTTCCTTCAGAGCTGCCCTGCCCAGCAAGGAGGGAGCCTAGTCACTGTCTGCCTGTAGAGACTTTGCTGAGCTGCTGTGGGCTCCGCCCAGCTGCCGAGTGAAATTCCCTGCAGTTCTGTTTATATGGGTGTAGTTAGAACTGCTTTGGTGATGATGGCCTGCCTCTATTGAGGCAGTCTCTCTGCAGTGGCGGGTTGCCTTGGCAACGGCGGGCTGCCTCAGCAATGGTGGGTTGCCTTGGCAATGGCGGGCTGCCTCAGCATTGGCTGACTGCCTCCGTAGTGGTTTGCTGCCTTGGTAATGGTGGAAGCCCCTCCCCCACAGAGCTGGACCGTCCCGGGTTCAGCTGCACTTGCTGTGAAACTCTCAATCCAGAGTTTCTGGTTGCTGTTCTTTTGTGGGGGTGGGACCAGCCGAGCCTGATCGCCTGGCTCCCTGCCTCAGAGCCTTTTTAAGCTGGTGTTCCAGTCGCCTGTTGAAGAGGCGCTGGGGTCTGTTTGTTTTCCCCTGCGGCCACTCGCTGCACTGGCTTAAACAGCGGCACTGAGGTTTCTGGCGCTTTTTTTTTTTTTTTTTTTTGCCCTGGAATCTACTGTCCTGGTTCCCTGCTTAGTCCCCTTTTTAAACAGACGAATGGCCAACTTCCCGTGGCTCCAATCGCCAGCCAAAAGGGCACCCGGACCGGTGTATTTTGTACGGAGAACCGCTGCTCCGGGGCGCCAACAACGCAGCTGCATGGACCTGTGGAGCACCTCTGCCGGGGAATTTCCTAGTTTGTGGGCAATAAAAATGCGGCGTCCACTCACCCTCTGCGCTTTCACTGGGAGCTGCAATCCTGAGCTGTTCCTAAATGGCCATCTTGCATCCTCCCTCCTCTGTATCTTTTAAGTGGAGCATTTAGGCAATTTACATTCAATGTTAGTATTGAGATATGAGGTATTATTCTATTCGTTGTGCTATTTGTTGCCTGAATACCTTGTTTTCTTTTCATTATGTTATTGTTATATAGGTCCTGTGAGATTTCTGTTTTAAGAATATTCCATTTTGGTGTATTTTGAGGATTTATTTCAAGATTTAGATATCCTTGTAGCAGTTCTTGTAGTACTGGCTTGTAGTGCTGAAGTCTCTCAGCATTTGTTTGTCTGGGAAAGACTGTATTTTTCCTTCATTTATGAAGCTTAGTTGGGTTGGATACAAAATTTTTGGCTGATAATTGTTTTTTTAAGGGGGCCAAAAATAGGACCCTAATTCCTTCTAGCTTGTGGGGTTTCTGCTGAGAAATCTGTTGTCAATCTGACAGCTTTCCTTTATAGGTTACCTGATGCTTTTGCCTCACAACTCTTAAGATTATTTCCTTTGTCTCAGCTTTAGATAACCTATTGACTATGTGCCTAGGCAATGATCTTTTTGTGATGAGTTTCCTAGGTCTTCTTTGAGCTTCCTGTATTTGGATCTCTGGCAAGGCTGGGGAACTTTTCCTCAATTATTCCCTCAAATATGTTTTCCAAACTTTTAGATTTCTCTTCTTCCTTGAGAACACCAATTATTCTTAGGTTTGAACTTTTAAAATCATCCCAAACTTCTTGGCTTTGCTCATTTTTAAAAAAGTTTTTTTCTTCTTTGTCTTTGATGGATTGGGTTAATTCCAAAGCCTTGTGTTTGAGCTCTGAAGTTCTTTCTTCTGCTTGTTCAATTCTATTGCTGAGACTTTCCAGTGCATTTTGCATTTTTGTGTGTCCTTAATTTCCAGAAGTTGTGGTTGTTTTTCATTTATGCTATCTATTTTACTGAAGAATTTTCCTTTCGTATCCTGTATTATGCTTTTTATTTCTTTAAGTTGGACTTTACCTTTCTCTGGTACCTCCTTGATTAGCTTGATAATCAACCTTCTGAATTCTTTTTATAGCAATTCAGAGATTTTGTCTTGGTTTGGATCCATTGCTGATGAGCTGGTATAATCTTTTGGTGGTGTTACATAATCTTGTTTTGTCATATTACCAGAATTGTTTTTCTGATTTCTTGTCATTTGGGTAGACTATGTCAGAGGGAAGATCTGGGATTCAAGGGCTGCTGTTCAGAATCTTTTGTTCCACATGGTGCTCCCTTGATGTGGTGGTCTCTCCCTTCCTGTCGGAATGGAGCTTTTTGAGAGCTAAACTGTAGTGATTGCTTTTGCTCTTCTCAGTCTAGCCACCCAGCGGAGCTACCGAACTCTGGGCTGGTACTGGGGAGTGTCTGCAAAGAGTCCTGCAGTGTGATTCATCTTCAGATCTCACAGCCATGGATGCCACACCTGCTCTGGCAAAGATAGCAGGAGAGTGAAGTGGGCTCTCTGAGGGTCCTTGTTTGTGTTTTTGTTTAGTGTGCTGGTTTTGTGTTGGTTGGCCTCCAGCCAGGAGGTGGTGTTTTCAAGAGTACATCAGCTGCAGTCGTATAGGAAGGATACAAACTTGCCCTAAGGACACCTGGTTAAATATTCAGGTTTCTTACGTGGTAGGCAGGACCATAGAGCTCCCAAGAGATTATGACATTTGTTTTTGGATACCAGGGTGAGCAGGAAAATACCATCAGGTGGGAGCAGGGATAGGTGTGTCTGAGTTCAGTCTGTAATTGGGCTAGGCTTGCTGAGGCTGCTGTGGGGGTTGGGGGTGTGGTTCCCAGTCCAATGGAGTTATATTCCCAGAGGGATTGTGGTTGCCTCTGCTGAGTCATACAGGGTCCCAGGGAAGTGAGGGAAAGCCAGGAGTCACAGGCCTCATCTCACTCCATGCAGCCTGCAATCTTAAAGGCTAGTCTTTCTCCCACCATGCTCTCCCAACAGCACCAAGTAATATTTCCAGGCAGCCCGTGATAAGGGCTGAGAACTTGCCCAAGAATATGAGCCTCCCTGTTTAGAGAGCAAGTGGACTTGTAGGAGATTAGTTAGGGTGGTGAGAAAAATTATAGGAAAGATGCAAACCTTCTTGGAAGGCTGGGAGGTTTTGCAAAGGCTTTGGGAAAGGGTTATGGTTGTAGGCAGCCTAATCCTCTTACCTTGAGCTAATGGCAGAAGGCAGAGAACAAGGGAGTGCAAATGAATTTATCTAGATAAGTTTGTTTACCTATTTATCCAGTGTCCAACCTTTTCTAATCTGCAGGCAGGACCATCCTCTACTGGGGGAGGGGGTGACAATGTTAATTACCCCAAAATGGTGTTCACTCTAGGCCTTTGTCATTAAATCTGTACTAAATAAATGTGAGCAGCTCCAGCTTGTCGGGGCGCACTTTCTTGTTGGCTGTGCTAAGCCATGTGCTTCCCCAGCCTCACTCACAAGCAAAATACCTGTGTCTACAAATTCTGTTCATCAGTTGCTCAGCCAGAGTCTGTGGGACAGACTTGGCAGCCAGTACCCCCAGTGAGGAACACTGCAATGAGTTTCGATGGAACCCTTGAAAATGAACGTGAAGCGACTGCTTGGTCAGTACGTCCATAGGTCATTGTAGTCCACTTGGAATTTCCAAGTTTGAGGAAATTGTTCAGGCTAGGGTTTCATCATGTGACAACAGTTAGCAGCACAACAGAAACAGTACATAAAAGTATTGAAATAGCTGCTTAAAGCTAGTACAGCTTTGGTCTCAGAGGCTCAATTAAGGGACTTAATGCAAACGATTGTTTTCCATAATCCGTGATTCCTGGAAGAAGGTATGCTGGACATAGAGCTCTGGGAACAAGTGGGGAAAAATCTTAAATAAGATCATGAACACAGGCAAAAGGTCCCAGTAACATCTTTAACATTATGGGCCTTAGGGTTGCTTTGGCCCCGCTCTACACATAAGAACCTAAAAAGGGAAGGGAAGAGGGAGTGTCACCTACCTTACTGCCTCCTCCTTCTCCCTCAGCCCTGGCATTACCAGGTAAAAATACCAAAGAGGAAACAGAAGTTTTGCCTGAGTCCCCTTCCCCAATAAATTAGTAAAAAGACGAGGGATATGCTACAGCTCTGGGACCCTATCTTAGGCAAGTGGAATTAGAAGGGGAGCTATTGGCCTGCCCAGTAATGCAAGATTGACAAGGCAATCAGGTATATGAACCTATTTCTTTTGATGCTTATAAAGAGATAAGAAAAGCATTAGAGAAAATGGAGCCGCTAACTCATTTACAAAAAGGATTAATTGAAGCCATAGTAGACAACTTCCATATGAGTCCAGGGGACTAGCTAAAACAACTTGAGAACCCAATCAATACCTCCTCTGGAAGGCAGAATATGAGTAGTGTGAACTACAAGCCAACCAGAATCAATTGGCCAGGCAAGACATAACAGCTGCTATCCACCTGGGGAGGGGCCCCTTGCCAATATACAACAACAATTACATTTTGTTCCCCACACTCACGCACAAGCATCTCAATGTGCTCTGGGGGCTTTGGATTGAATTCCCGCAAGTGGAGTTCAACAGGGATCTTTTGTAAATGTCTGACAAGGGCCTCAGTAGCCATTTGTTGAAATTATCAATCAGTTAACCCAGGCAATTAAGAGACAAATTAGTCATGCCTAGGCCACTGATATCTTATTGTTGCAGTTGGCTTATGAAAATCTTAATGTCAACTGCCAGCAAATAATGCTGGCAATCAGAGGAAAGACAGTTACAATCGGGGAACTTATACGAGCATGTCAACTGGTGGGGACTGAAACACAAAAGCCAAAATATTGACTATAGCATTAAAGCTTCCTAAAGTGAAAAGAGAGAAAAACCCAAATTGTTTATTTATTGCAGAACCTTAAGATAGCCCTCATTAAGTCCACTCTCGAGCCCACCCTGTGTGCCCTTGTTCTTCAATTTCAGCAATTGCTAGATCTATAAACACATCCTATTTTTATCACACATATTTGGGCTCACAGCTCACTGCCTGGCCCAGTGGCTTACAGCAATGATCAAGCAAACCTGTGGGTTATGATGTCACTGCTTGACCAGGCCACCCAAATCACATCATTTTTTCCACCAAAATTGGAGAAACTTAACTAAACAATTTCAGCTTACCCAAAGACTAGCTAAATAAATTATCCTTCAATGCCCAGATTGCCAGCTCACATCCCCTCCTTCTACAGGTGTTAACACTGGAGGACTAGAACCTAATCAGTTATGGCAAACAGATGTTACACACATCCCTGAATTTGGAAAACTAAGATATGTACACGTATACATTGATACCAATTCTTACCTAATTAACACACATGCTCTTCTGGGAGAGTCCACCCAATGTGTTATTGAACATCTTCTTTTAACTTTTGGGTTCATGGGGTAGCCCACAAAAATTAAAACTGAAAATGGTCCAGCTTATGCCAGCTTGCAATTTCAACAATTTTGTCACACAAGGTACATCTGAAAGTCCACAGGCATCCTGTATAGCCCCCAAGGACAGGCCACAGTAGAATGTGCCCACTTCACCCTTAAAAATAAGTTCGGAAAACAAAAGGGGAATTGAGTGAGGACTCTGAAACACTACAAGCACAAGCCTTATTTACCCTTAATTTCTTAAATTTAAATGACAAATTTCAATCAGGTATAGAAAAGCACTTTGCTAAAACCTCTCAAGATATAAAACCCACAGTTTTATGGAAGGATGTGAATAGTAATGTATGGTGTGGCCTAAACATTTGCTGACATGGGGAAGAGGATATACTTGTGTTCAAACCCTCTCAGGCCCTCTTTGGATTTCAGCATGACCCATCAAACCTTACCCAATCCAGTAGCAGAAATGAAGGAAATGACCCTGCAGGACCTGCAGACCGGGACGATGTGGCCTCCTCAAATGACACAACCCCCAAACATTACCGAGGGGATGCTAAAGAAGACAACTCAGAAGGCTGAGCAAATCCTGCTCTGGACACAGACACCATTCACTTCAGATAATTTGTTCCTTTTTCATTCTCTCACTTTGCTTGCTACCTGTACCTGATACACTCTATTGAGCCCATCTTCTAAATCTGCCTTTTTTCCACCTGTTACTTAGGCAGACACTCTCTTCCCAGCCTTTAATGATGTGACTGCTAGGAGGAATTGACATACCTCTGGTGGGGTATCTCAGTAATGGCACACATTGGACTAAGGCTCCAGGTAACACTACATATCACTCTACTATCCTCCCACAGTGTGTAAGTTATGAAAGTTCTAATCCTTACTGTATACCCACACAAACACAATTATGGCTACATCAAAGCAAAGGAAATGCCTTAACATATTTGGTAGCAGGTAGTCTCAAACCGGGCGATGCAACCGGTGCCACTTTCCCCAACATTCCTCCCTGTGCTAAAGAATGAAGCTGGGAAAGTAATGGATTCCACTTTGGCTTGGAGGTCTGTCATGGGGGACAAGTCCGTAGCTTCCAGTTAGGTACTTATAACACCTTAGACTGGAGCCCCCACAGCCATTTTCAGGGCAACCATGCTGATGTCCGCATCCATCGTGACATCAATCACAGTATTGTAGCCATGACCCATTCCTCTATGATTTGGGTCCATGGGGCGATGGAGTATCCCAGAAACCAAGTAGAGTCCATGCCACCCAAGGCACTTTATGGCACCTGTGACACCTTGGCACCTGACATGGGACATATCATAATTCCAGTAACAATTATACTTTATTCATAATATAACTTTATTCATAATCACACAGATCAGTGATTAATTTGCACTACCCATCCATATGTTTTCCTTATGGGAACCAATATTTCCATTACATCCCAAAACTCCATGTTTGTGACCCGAGTGCAGGGACAGGCTTGGTTCACCACATGTGAACTAGTAATCACTAATTACAATATATCTGATTTAAATATTACTAGTGTCATGGTACTAAGGAGACACTCTGAGGCATTCCTACCAGTCAATTTGACACATGATTGGCAAGTTCCCGCTGCTCTTGCCATCTTAGAATGTGTCTCAGGTCAGATACAAAAGATTCATAGGTACATTTAAACAGCTTTTATAGTCTCAGCCATAGTCAATGCTAGTGTTGCTGTGGCCTGTATTACTGAATCAGTACAAATAGCTATGTTTGTAGATAACTTGGCCAGAAATGTGTCTAATGAACTTCTCCTATAGCAGGGTATAAATCAAAAGATTCTTGCATGTCTGCAAGTCCTCAAGGCTGCCTTGGAATATGTAGGGGAGCTACAAGATGCACTGTCATTCCGACAGCAATTAAACTGCAAGTGAGAGCATAAACATATCTGTGTCACCTCTCTACCTTGGACTCAATCAGTACATAGTTGGGATGAGGTAAAACAACACCTCTGGGGAGCATTACATAATTTAATAGCAGACATGAAGCAACTTAAAACTAAAATTCTAGAATTCCTAAACACCATAGCTCTAAACACCCTAAACACCAAACCCCTAAATACCAAACATCATACATGCCCAACAAACAGCCATATGGAAAGATGTGCAAGAACCTCTCTCCTGGATAGGCCCCCACTCTTTGGGGTTCCTCCTTTATTGGAAAAGAATGTTGCTGATTATACTCATGGTTGTCTCATGTTATTTACTACTTGTAGGATGCAAAGCCGGAACACAACTTATAATTGCTGTGCCTGACAAACCTGTTGCTGCACACGTCTGTACTCTTCAATCAACAAAACCTGTTGCAAAAAACAGAAAAGAGGGAGATGTAGGAGATCAGTCAGGGTGATGGAAAAAATTATAGAAAAGAACATAAACCTTCTTGGAAGGCCAGGAGGTTTTGCAAAAGCTTCAGGAAAGGGTTATGGTTGAAGGCAGCCTAATCTTACCTTGAGCTAATGGCAGCAGGCAGATAACAAAGGAATGCAAAGAAATTTATCTAGATAAGTTTGTTTACCTATTTTTCTGGAAAGGAACCTTTGATCATTCACACAGGACTGCCCCCTGCTTGGGAGGTTGACAGTGTTAATTATGCACAAATGGTGTTTGCTGTAGTCCTTTGTCATTAAATCTGTACTAAATAAATGTGAGCCTCTCCAGCTCATCTGGTCGCACTTTCTCCTCGGCTGTGCTAAGCTGTGTGGTCCTCTACTCCTGCTCACAGGCAAAATTATCTGTGTCTGTGAACAGACTCAGCACAGACTCACAGTTTTCCAGTGTCTTAGGGAGGCTTCCAGGTAATCCAGTTCCTTTAAATGGATTTTAAATTCTCTCAGCTTTCCTGGTATGCTTCTGCAATAGTTCTTGGAGCAAAAGTTTACAATGTGACTAAACTCCACATGCTATTCTGTCTGTCTGAGTGGGAGCTGCAAGCTAGTCCTGCCTCCTTTCTACCATCTTAATCTGTTATATTCATTTTTGATTAGTTTATCATTTAATCTTTCTACTTAATAATTATTTATGCATCACAGTGTTATAATATTCTTTTTTTTTTCTGGGTAGTTACTATTAGCACTGAGGTTTGTACCTTTAGATGATTTATTATTGCTCATTAATGTCCTTTTCTTTCTGATTGAAATATTCCCTTTAGCATTTATGTAGTACAGGTCTGGTGTTGATGAAGGCTTTCAGCTTTTGTTTGTACGGAAAAGTCTTCTCCTTTATGTTTGAAGGATATTTTTACTGAATGTACTATTCTAGGGTAAAAGTTTTTTTTTTTTTTCCTTCAGCATTTTAAATCTGTGGTACCACTTTCTCCTGGCCTATAAGATTTCCACTGAAAAGTCTGCTGTTAGATGTATTAGAGTTCCATTGTATGGCATTTTTTTTTCTTTTGCTGTTTTAAGGATTCTTTTTTTATCCTTGGCCTTTGGGGATTTGATTATTAAATGACTTGACATAAACTTCTTTGGGTTAAAGCTGCTTGGTGTTCTATAACTTTCTTACGCATGGATATTGATGTCTTTCTCTAGGTTTGGCAAGTTCTCTTTTATTACTCCCTTGAATAAATGTTCTACGTTTGTCTCTTTCTCTACCTTCTCTTTAAGGCCAATAATTCTTAAACTTGCCCTTCTGAGGCTATTTTTTTAAGTGATTGTAGATATGCTTCTTTCCTCCTAATTCTTTTTCCTTTTGTCTCCTCTGACTATATATTTTCAAATAGCCTCTCTTCAAGCTCACTAAGTCTTTCTTCTGCTTGATCAATTCTGCTATTAAAAGGCTCTGATGTCATTTGCATTTTTCAACTCCAGAATTTCTGCTTGATTCTATGTTTGTTTGTTTTAGACAGGACCTATCTCTGTCACCGAGGATGGAGTGCAGTGGTGTGATCTCAGCTTACTGCAATCTCCACTCCCAAGCTCAAGTCATCCTCCTGCCTCAGGCTCCTGAGCAGCTGGGACTACAGGTTCATGCCACCATGCTTAGATAATTTTCTTTTTGTATATATATATATATATATATTGGTAGAGATGGGATTTTGCCACGTTTCTCAGGCTGATTTTGAACTCTTGGCCTCAAGCAATATTCCCGTCTCAGCCTCCCAAAGTGTTTGGACTACAGGAATGAGTCACTGTGCTGGGTCTTGCTTGATTGTTTTTAATCTTTTATCTTTATTTTTTTTGAGACAGGGTCTCATTCTGTTGCTCAGGCTGTAGTGCAGTGGTTTGATTTGCAACCTCTGCCTTCTGGGTTCAAGCAATTCTCTGACCTCAGCCTCCTGAATAGCTGGGATTACAGGTGTGCACCACCATACCTGGATAATTTATGTATTTTTTGGTAGAGATGTGTTTCCCCATTTTGACCAGGCTGGTCTTGAACTACTGACCTCAGGCGGTCTGCCTGCCTCGATCACTCAAAGTCCTGGGATTATAGGCATGAGCCACCATGCCTGGCCTCTTATTTTTCGTGCTGTCTTAGGGTGCTGAAGCTAGATTATTTTTAATTATTCCAATATCTTAAATTTATCTAATAGAATTTGGAATTCTTCCTCTGTTTTATCTTGAATTTCTTTGAATTTCCTCAAAACAACTATTTTAAATTCTTTGTTTGAATGATCACATATGTTTCTTTCTCCAGGACTGTTTCCTGGTGCCTTCTTTAGTTTATTTGATGAGTTCATGTTTTCTGGGATGGTGTTGACGCTTGTAGATGTTCATCTGTGTCTGACCATTGAGGAGTTAGATGTTTATTGTAATCTTTGCAGTCTAGGCTTCTTTGTACCCATCCGTCTTGGAAACACTTTCCAGGTATTTGGAAGGACTTAGGTACTGTGATCTAAGCCCTGTTTTCACTGGGGGCACTCCAAGCCCAGTGATGCTGTGGTTCTTACTGACTTTTAGAGGTACCGCCTTGGTGGTTTTGGATAAGATCTGGAAGAATTCTCTGAATTATCAAACAGAGACTCTTGTCCTTTTCCCTTACTTTCTCCCAAGCAAATGGAGTCTCTCTCTCTGTGCTGAGACACCTGGAGCTTGAGGTGGAGTGACACAAACACACCTTTGGCCACCATAACTGGAACTGCACTGGGTTAGACCATAAGGGAGCACAGCACTAGGTTTTGCCTTAGGCTCACTGTAACTACCACTTTGCTACCACTTTTGCTCACTGAAGTCCCTGGGGCTGTACAATCAACAGGTGGTGAAGCCAGACAACCTTGTTTTTTTCTCTTCAGGGTGGTGAGCTCCCCCGACCCCAGATGGGTCTAGAAATGCCATTTAGGAGCCAAGGAGTAGAGTAAAAAAACCTTTAAAATCTACTTGATTTTCTACTGTACTTCTGCCGAGCTGGCTTTCAAATCATGTAACACAGTCCTTCTCACTATTTCCTCCCCTTTTCACTATTTCCTCCCCTTTTCACAGTCAGGGGAGCCTCACCCTATGGGCACCACCACCACAGGCTCATGGAGAGTACCGTTAGGCTTCCACCAATGTTCACTTAAAGCCCAAGGGTTCTTCAGTCAGCTTGTGGTGAATGTTGCCAAGCCTGGGACTCACTCTTCCAGCCTCCCCTCTGGCCCAGGGCAGGTCGAGAAATGCTGTTTAAGATCAAAGGCTTGCAATCAGGAACCTCAAGAGCCTGCCAGGTTTGCTACCCACTGTGGCCAACCTGATACCTAAGGTACAAGATGAAGTCCTTTATATTTTTCCCTCTGCTTTTCTCAAGCAGATAACGGCATCTTTCCATAGCCACCACAGCTGGGGGTGTGCTGTGCCTCACCTGAAACCAGCAAGTTTCAGTCTCACCCAAGGCTAATGGCATACTACCTAAGTACTATTGATGGTTATTCAGGGCCCAAGGGCTCTTTAGTCAGCAGGTGATGAGTCCTGCCATGACTGGGTCCTTTTCTTCAGGGCAGCATATTAGCTATGGCCCAGAGTGTGTCTAGAAATATCCAGGAGCTAAGGCATGGAATGGGGCTTAATGACTCTGATCAGTGCTCTATCCTATTGTACCTGAACTGGTATCCAATATGTAAGGCAAAGTTCACTTTACCCTTCCCTCTCCTCAAGTGGAAGGAAGGGGTCTCTTTTGGAGCTGTGAGCTGTGAAGCCTGGGTTTGGGGGAGAGAAAACACTCTGTTAGCTGCCCTGGCTGGTGTCTCAGTAGTTTGTGGGCCTTAGTAGGTTTTTTTTGTTAGTGCTTCAAGTTTCTTACAAAATCTGTTATCTTTCGTGACAGTGCCATTATTCTGTATCTGGCTCTAGTATCCTGAGAGCTGGCTTTGTGTCCAGCTCAACACTAGGACTCACCTAGGAATTGTAGTCTTTGTGGCGTAGACTTTATGTAGGGCCCCAGAGCACTTCAGCCCCCAGTGGCAAGGCTTCCTGAAACTCAAGTTCCAACTGCTAAGACAGGCAATTTCCCTGTATTTAGCTGGTCCAAATGCTCCCTCCATGGGCAAGCATTAGCTAAGTATAGCCTGGTTCTGTTTTCCACTCTGACAGAGCATCGTCGAGTTCAGTGCAAAGTCTCATAATCATTACACCGTTTCTTCCCAGCATACAGTGCCATGCAGCCACTTCTGGTGGGTAGGAAAGGAATGGCTATGGCAATTCAACACTGTTTCCTGGCCTTTCAGTACCTATTTCAGTATATGGAGTTGAATAGAGGTACTGTGATTGCTCACCTGATTTTTGGTTCTTATAAAGGTATGTTTTTGTATAGATGGTTGTTAAATTTGGTGTTGCTGTAGAGGGTAGGGAGAGCAGGTGATCTTCCCCAACCCTGAGAATAACCTACTTTATCTTTCTGGGTGGATAGTTCTCCTTAAAAATACCTTGTCCTGAACATTTTATGTTTATTTTAGTAATTGTCAACTGTATGACAATGAACAATTGTATAAAAAAGTGAACAATAGAGAATGATAAATCTATTTGGTCATTGTATAATGTGTGGGAATTTAGACTTACAAACCTGAAAGGCTTTCTGCTCGAAAGAGCTATGCCTGGGATTACTGGATCCAGAGTTTAACAATATGCACTCTGTTGATAGATACATTTTGATTGAACCTTCAGAGGCAAAATTTGGGGTGCCTTAGTGAGAGTGAAGAGGAGGTTTCATGCAAAGCACACGCATACTTTTCTAAGTGTTGCCCAGCTGCTAATGAATAAGGTTCACTCCTGGTGTCTGACCTATTTTCTCCTTCCATGACTTGCAGATGATTTTTTCCTTTATGGGTTTATTAAAAGCAAAAGTAATAATCCCAGGATAGGCAAAGTTATGGCATGGTAACAAATTATCCTAATTTGCTTAACCTAACAAAATTTTTATTTTTCACTCATGCCAACTGTCTAATGTAGATTGGTGGAAGGTCTACAGTCATAGTCACTAAGGGACTCAGGCCAATGAAGACCTCATCTCAACACCTGCCCTATGGTTTCTGTGGCAGAGGGAGAGGATGAAAGTAAATCATGCATTGTCTCTTAAGCTTCTATTCAGCAGTAAACCTATCGTTTCTATTCGCATACCATTAATGACAGAAGTCATATTGTCATACTTTACTTCAGAGGAGATGTGAACATGCAGTCCTACCATTTGCCTTGAAAAAGAGGAGCTGGAAATTTTGGGTAAATAACTCTTATGGCCACTATCTCACTTATTCACCAAGAAGAAAAGATTTCTTATTTTTAAACAAAAAGAAACGTTACAAGATTTCTGTACACATTAGTTGTTACATGATGTCTCTACTGATTTTTTGGTTAGTGTTTCAGGTTTCTTACAAAATCTGTCATCTTTCATGACAGTATCATTATTCTGTGTCTGGCTCTAGTCTCCAGAGAGCAGCAGAAAATATTCTTCTGATAAGGTTACATATACAGATAAAGTCCCTGACTCCAGAAACTCTAGCCACATTCTTTAGTGTAATTTAGTTTTCCAGTTTCTGTGTGACTGGGGAAAGACACATTCAAATATGTTCAACATATGCTTGGCCTTGTGTCATAAGATATAATTTCTATTTCAATGTTACAGTGGCAAATTTGTCATTTGACTGGACTTCAATGGCTGCTGCAATGTTATCCTTATTGGCATCCCAAGAGGCATGGAAGATAATTAAGTTGCAGGAGTCAAGATTTATATGTTATCTAAGAAACTAGGGTGAAAGGAAGTTATAAAAACATGAACCATTTCTCTGTTCTTTGTCTATTATTCTAAATCTCCTGGCTAAAAATCTACATGTGATTTTTTTTTCGTGCCAAACAATAGGCAGTCACAAAGCTGCCCTCCTCATGCCACTCTTGGTGCAGCAAATGCAATCTCTGAAGGGGGTTGCAGTTGAGGACTCAGGCTTTTTGGTTGACTTTGCTCCTATGCATATCATCATTCCTAGATCAGATGCCACCATTTGGAGGCTTCTTTATAGGAGGACTTCCTCAGGTGCCTCTGCTGAGACCTCCTTATTAAAGAGCTGAAGAATGAAACTTGAAGAGACTTTTCTCCACCCTAACTCAATATTCAGGACTTTTCCACTCCCAACCCTTTCCCCTTTCCCTTTCCTTTGCCCCAGGATCCATAAAACCCCAAGATCCTTTTATTGGAATCTCCTTCAAGAGTGAGCCAGATACCATGTCTATGCTAGTCCTGCTAATCCTTGACTGGTGCTGGTCCATGGGAAAAAATTGATCAGGAGGAGTCAGCATTTTCTTCAGGTTAGTCTCTTGCTTATGCTATCCCTATAAATGATAAAAGGGTTCACTGTTACTATCATTTTTGCTTCTTGCCTAATTGGCTGCTCTGACACCTGGCAGCTTAGCTCTGTCTAGGTCAGCTGAGCTCCTTACAATTCTACAAGGAGTAACTCAGGAATCCAAGATGTTTCCATCTTGAAGCTACACTATCTGGAGCATGTGTTTCCAGTGTCACTGAAACAGAAAGACTGAGAGTAGGGAACTGTGCAAATAAATTAATAGTCAAGCCTAGAAGTGGTGTGTAGCACATTCATTCATATTTCATTGGTCAGAACTCAGTCACATGTTTCCAATCCAATAGCAAGGCAGGTTGGAAAAGTAGTCTTCTTGTGTATACAGGAAGAGAAAACACATTTTTTTTGTGAATATTGAGCCAATTTCTGTCTGTAATGTCATCATTTGTTGGATATATATATGTGTTGTGGAGGGTAAGTTTTTCATAAGTTTTGCAGACTTGTAGGAGATATGATTACAGGGTCTGATGCCCAGGTGTTATATGGAGCACGAGGAATGAATGAGGTAAAGTAAAGACTGAAGATTTAGTGGCATTGAATGACACATCTTAGGGGATAATGGTATTAACTTTCCTAGTCTAGAAAGAACTTCTGGATATTTTTGAAAACTCCTCCACCCACCAATACTTCTAAATTTAATTCCTCTGTATCAGCTGCACAACTCCAGGTTTATGATTCAGCTTAGACTATTAAACTTTCTATCTACCACCCCTTCTATAAAAACAAAAGGCTTAAATCAGTGATTTTCTTCCCCTACCAGCCTGGAAGGTACAATTGGTCATTTCATGGGCACTCAAGGAATGTCTGGCCTACCTCATAGTGATCTGTCTGTAGTGAACATATAATGCATGCAAGTATAGTCCTAACTCATCTTCATCATCATGAAATTCTAGATGTTTCAGCATAGTTTTAAGGAACAGTGTCAGCATATGTTCTTGATTCCCAAATTATACAGCTTTGTTTTTGTCAAATTACAGGTACAGTTATGAAATATCTAGAAGTCATCCATTCTTGTATAGACTCACTCTGCTGACATGTTTACTTGCTAGGAAACAGCTGTTTGGTCTTGTTGCTAAGAAGAAAAGAAGACAGAATGCCTCTAGATAAAGGAATACTATTCCTATGTCAACTTGCTATGCAAAGTGTGGACTGTGGACCAGAAGCATGTGCATCATCTGGCAGCTTGTTGGAAATGCAGAATCTGAAGCCTTTCTCTAGACTACTAAATAGACTTAACATTAACAGTGTACCTGGACAAGTTATATGGTCATTAAAATTTGAGAAATATGATCTAGCATAGATATTACTTCATAATAATGGTTCAGTGTTTCAGTTACTATTGCTACATAGCAAAACATTCCAAAATTTTGTGACTTAAAATGACAACTACCATTTTATTGTGAGGAATTCATGAAAGGCTCCTTTGGGTGTTTGGCTTATGATTTTTCATATGGCTGCAGTCAGACAATGTCTGGATCTGGGACTCTGGAAGATTGAAGCACCTGGGCACTAGTCTGACATCTTTTTTCCTTCTTGTATAATTCAAAGCCTCTCTATGTAATCTTTCTGTTAGACTAGTTTGGTCTTTCTCACAGCCTATTAGCCTGAGGTCATTCAGACTGTTTACACATGGCCAATGGCTTCAAAAAGGAGTACTCAAGTGGATGGAGCACAAGTTGCTTTTTTTTTTTGATGTAGCCTCAGAAGTCACTTCTGCCATGCTCTATTGGTTGAAACATAGTAAAACATCATCAATTTGAGGGAGACAGTATATGCATCTTTCCTCTTCATGGGAGAACTGTCAAAGTCTCATTGTAAGAAGAGCATAGGAGACATTGTTGTAGCCACCTTTGGAAAATACAACTGATGCACTTAATATTTATCACTATTGCCTTTACTCCTTTATTGTGTAGATGTAAATCAGTGATTAGTTCTAGGCTAAAAGTACGTTTTGGCATGCTCAATAGCCATCTTTACTTTACAGGAGGAGGTAAGGTGCCAGGTAGGTTTCCCAAAAGGCATGCTGAAAATTACTAGGAGTTTGATAAGGATTCTGATGAATTCCTCAAGGCTAAATGCAGTGCTAAATTTTTTCCTTATCATCTTCTTTGGTCTTCTCAGAAATCATCTCATCTTCCTCCAAAGCCCATTAGAATATTGCCTATATAAAAAATTGAGTTCTTCTTATCATAAATTAAATATTGTATCTAAAGAGTGTCTGGAATATGTAACATACTCGATGATTGTAGGTGTTTTCATTAAAGCTCTTTATATATATTTCTTACCTCCTTCTCCTTTCTTTTCCTGGCAAACTGCAATTCCTTTAGAAGTCAATTCTGAATTCCTAAGCAGAACAGTCATATATTTTTTTTCAGTTTCATACTAATTTAAACCCCCAAATCAGTGTTCATGCACAGGCTTATATACCATTACCTGGCATTTCTAAAGAATGAAGGCTTTTTTTCGTTTTTATGGAGGTGAACTATCTAGATAACTTATACTCACTATTTTAAGTTACAAGGTTTTCTTAGTCTAACTTTTTTCAGTGGAATTTTTTTGCTAAATGTGTACTATGTGCCTATAATGCTAAGCATAAGCAGATGCTCATAAGCAAAGGGTTCTTCTTTTCCCCCACTTTTTGTTGTTTATAGCTTTGCTGCTTCCAGGGTGTCTGTACCTACTGGCATTTGTTCCTTTCTCAGAGAAAATTATATAATTGATTGTGTAAAAATTTTATCTATGGACAGAGAATGTGACCTATAAGGGAAAGCCTCAGAGAGTATCTTGAGAAGAAGTGAATACACTTGCTGATATTTGATTTTGAATGATTATACAGCAAAATAATAATAATAAATAAAATATAATTAAATTGTTCTTAATAATATTTATTAAAAAAACCTATTATTATCATGCCAGTTTTGTGGTTTGAATATTACATTTGTATACATTTTCTAACTTGCTCTTGAAAATCTCACTGTAAGGTACAGTTACTCATAGTGAAAATAATTTATGGCCAATATAATGTTTTTAATAACAATATAGAGTTGTTCTGAAATTTTATTTATTTATTTATCTTTGAGACAGAGTCTGGCTCTATTGTCCAGGCTGGAGTACAGTGGCATGATCTCGGCTCACTGCAATCTCTGCCTCCTGGGTTCAAGTGATTCTCCTGCCTCAGCCTCCTGAGTAGTGTGGATTACAGGAATGTGCCATAATGCCCATATATATATATAAACATATATAAATTTTGAAGGCTGGTCAGCATTACATTTCATTGCTTCTCTAAGCAACTTAACTTCTTTTGTTTTTAAATTTACCTTGTATTTTAAGTTCAGGGGTACATGTGCATCCAGTTGCCTAACTAATGCACACACTCTGCCTTATCAGTCCCAACCTGATGCTGTAATGTAGCTTCAATGTATCACTCTCAGATTTAGGTCTTTATCCTATTCTTCTTTCCTGAGCCTTCAGTTTATACCCACAACTGCTTAGAGATATGTAGATGCCGCATAGAAGTCTTAAATATCTTTAAGCTCTATATTTCAACAGCAAACTCTTTTGATTTGCTTTTTAGCCACCCTCCTCAAACCTATTCTTTTCTCTTGAGTACCAATTTCAATAAACTGTGCACAACCAACCCAGTCTCCTACATTATTTTAGATTCATTTTCATCACTCCCTTTTATTTCCAAACTAATTGCTGTTTATTAAAATTTTCAATTCTATTTTTCAGCAGTGCTTAAGTCTATCCAGACATTGATTTGGTTCAAACCACACCATTTTCCAGGTAATTTTTCTCAGTAGCCTCTAAATACCTTTATGCCATTTCTCAAATGTCATGTTATATCTCTAAAACTCTTTATATATAAGGATGAATAATTCTAAATGCCCTTCTTCTTCTTCAGCTGTTTCAAATTAACTTTTATGTGCTCTTTAACATTCAAATTGTTCAAGAGCTTCATGGTTACCTCCATTCAGTCTGGATTGCCAATCCCTCTTTTTTCTTCTAAACCATTATATGTGTGCTTTTCTTACAACTTCTATTTATAATGTATTATAATTGGTATTGTTTAACTGTTTCACTCTCCAACTGTGTTTCTAAATGTAGAGACTAGCTTATTCACACACATACACAATTATTTATGTGTATATGTATATAAGTAAATATGGAAGTGTAGTAGCAATATATAGTAAATTAACAAATACTTATGTGGTTCAGAGATGAAATGCTTCCAGAAATGTGATCTTAAAAAACGACAGAGCTCTGGCTGGCATCTGGTGGGTGTCTCTCTGGGATGAAGCTTCCAGAGGAAGGAACAGACAGCAATCTTTGCAGTTCTGCAGCCTCCACTGGTAATATCCAAGCAAACAGGGTCTGGAGTGAACCTCCAGCAAACTCCAGCAGACCTGAAGCAGAGGGACCAGACTATTAGAAGGAAAACTAACAAACAGAAAGGAATAGTGTCAACATCAACAAAAAGGACATCCACACAGAAATCCCATCCAAAAATCACCAAAATCAAAGACCAAAGGTAGATAAAGCCACAAAGATGAGGAAAAACCAGTGTAAAAAGGCTGAAAATTCAAAAAATGAGAATGCCTTTTCTCCTCCAAAGAATCATAACTCCTTGCCAGCAAGGGAATGAAACTAGATGGAGAATGAATTTGATGAATTGACAGAAGTAGGCTTCAGCAGGTGGGCAATAAACTTTTCTGAGCTAAAGGAGCATGTTCTAACCTAATAGAAGGAAGCTAAGAACCTTGAAAAATAATTAGAAAAAGTGCTAACTAGAATAACCAGTGTAGAGGTTATAAATGACCTGATGGAGCTGAAAAACACAGCACAAGAACTTTATGAAGCAAACAGATGCTTCAATAGCCAAAAAGATGAGGTGGAAGAAAGGATATCAGAGATTAAAGATCAACTTAATGAAATGCAGCATGAAGACAAGATTAGAGAAAAAGGGATTAAAAGAAATAAACAAACCCTCCACGATATATGAGACTATGTGAAAAGAACAAACCTATGTTTGATTGGTATACCTGAGAGTGATGGGAGAATGGAAACAAGTTGGAAAACACTCTTCAGGATATTATCCAGGAGAACTTCCCCAACTTAGCAAGACAAGTCAACATTCAAATTCAGGAAATACAGAGAACACCACAAAGGTACACCTTGAGAAGAGCAACCCCAAGACACATAATTGTCAGATTCACCAAGGTTGAAAAGAAAGAAAAAAATGTTAAGGGCAGCCAGAGAGAAAGGTTTGTTTACCCACAAACGGAAGCCCATCAGACTAACAGTGGATCTGTTGGCAGAAACCCTACCAGCTAGAAGAGAGTAAAGGTCAATTCAATATTCTTAAAGAAAAATACTTTCAACCAGAGTTTCATATCTGACCAAACTAAGCTTCATAGGTGAAGGAGAAATAAAATCCCTTATAGACAAGCAAATGCTGAGAGATTTTGTCACCACTAGGCCTGCTTTATAAACAGCTCCTGAAGGAAGAACTAAACATGGACAGGAGAAACCAGTACCAGCCACTGCAAAAACATACCAAATTGTAGAGACCATCAACACTACAAAGAAACTGCATCAACTAACAGGCAAAATAACCAGCTAGCATCATAATGACAGGATCAGATTCACACATAACAATGCTAACCTTAAATGAAAATGGACTAAATGCACCAATTAAAAGGCACAGACTGGCAAATTGTATAAACAGTCAAGACCTATCAGTGTGCTGTATTCAGAAGACACATCTCATGTGCAAAGACACACATAGGCTCAAAAGAAAGGGATGGAGGAAGATTTACTAAGCAAATAGAAAAAAAAAAAAAAGCAGGGGTTGCAATCCTAGTCTCTGTTGAAACAGACTTTAAATCAACAAAGATAAAAAAATAAGGGCATTACAGAATGGTAAAGGGATCAATGCCCCAAGAAGAGCTGACTATCCTAAATATATATCCACCCAATACAGGAGCACCTATATTTATAAAGCAAGTTTTTAGAGACCTACAAAGAGACTTAGACACCCGCATAATAATAGTGGGAGATTTTAATGTCTCACTATCAATGTCTCACAGGTCAACAAGACAGAAAATTAACAAGGATATTCAGGACTGGAGCTCATCTCTGGACCAAGCAGACCTAATAGACATCTACAGAACTTTCCACCCAAATCAACAGAATATACATCTTTCTCACCACCATATCACACTTATTCTAATATTGACCACATAATTGGAAGTACAACATTATGCAGCAAATGCAAAAGAATGGAAATTATAACGAACAGTCTCTCAAACCACAGTGCCATCAAATTAGACCTCAGGATTAAGGAGCTCACTCAAAACTGCACAACTACATGGAAACTGAACAACCTGCTCCTAAATGACTACTGGATAAATAAGGAAATTAAGGCAGAAATAAATAAGTTCTTTGAAAAGAATGAGAACAAAGATATAACATACCAGAATTTCTGGGACATAGCTAAAGCAGTGTATAGAGGGAAATTTATAGCACTAAATGCCAATAGGAGAAAGCAGGAAAGATCTGAAATCAACACCCCAAAATGGCAATTAAAAGAACTAGAGAAGCAAGAGAAAACAAATTCAAAAGCTAGCAGAAGACAAGAAATAACTAAGATCAGAACAGAACTGAGGAGATAGAGACACGAAAAACCCTTCAAAAAATCAATGAATCCAGAAGATGGTTTTTTGAAAAGATCAACAAAATAGATAGACCATTAGCCAGATTAATAAAGGAGAAAAGAGAGAAGAATCAAATAGACACAATAAGAAAAGATAACAGGTATATCACCACTGATCCCACAGAAATACAAACTACCATCAGAGAATACTAAAAACACATCTATCCAAATAAACTAGAAAATCTAGAAAAAAAAATGGATAAATTGCTGGACACATATACCCTCCCAAGCCTAAACCAGAAAGAAGTGAATCCCTGAATAAACCAATAACAAGTTCTGAAATGGAGGCAGTAATTAATACCCTGCCAACCAAGCCAGGACTAGACGGATTTGCAACTGAATTCCACCAGTGTACAAAGAGGAGCTGGTACCATTTCTTCTGAAACTATTCCAAACTATTCCCAACTCATCTTATAAGGCCAGGATCATTCTGATACCAAAACCTGCCTGAGACACAACAAAAGAATAACATTTCAGGCCAATATCCCTGATGAACGTCGATGCAAAAATCCTCAATAGGATACTGGCAAACCAAAGCTAGCAGCACATCAAAAAGTTTATCCACCATGATCAAGTTGGCTTCATTCCTGGGATGCAAGGCTGGTTCAACATATGCAAATCGATAAATGTAATTCATCACATAAACAGAACCAAAGACAAAAACCATGTGATTATCTCAATAGATATAGAGAAGGACTTGGACAAAATTCAACAACCTTCATGCTAAAAACTCTCAATAAACTAGGTATTGATGAAAAGTACCTGAAAACAATAAGTGCCATTTAGGACAAACCCACAGCCAATATCATACTGAATGGCCAAAAGCTAGAAGCATTCCCTCTGGAAACTGGCATAAGACAAGGATGTCCTCTCTCACCACTCCTATTCAACATAGTATTGGAAGTTCTGGCCAGGGCAATCAGGAAAGAGAAAGAAATACTGGCTATTCACATAGGAAGAGAGAAAATCAAATTGTCTCTTTTTGAAGATGATATGATTGTATATTTGGAAAACCCCATCACCTCAGTCCAAAATCTCCTTAAGCTGATAAGCAACTTCAGCAAAGTCTCAGGATACAAAATCAATGTGCAAAAATCACAAGCCTTCCTATATACCAATAATAGACAGAGAGCCAAATCATGAGTGAACTGCCATTTACAATTGTTACAAAGAAAATAAAATATCTAGGAATACAGCTTACAAGGGACGTGAAGGACCTCTTCAAGGAGAACTACAAACCACTGCTCAAAGAAACAAGAGAGGGCACAAATAAATGAAAAAACATTTCATACTCATGGATAGGAAGAATCAGTATTGTGGAAATGGCCATACTGCTCAAAGTAATTTATAGATTCAATGCTATTCCCATCAAGCTACCATTGGTTTTCTTCAAAGAATTAGAAAAGAAACACTTTAAATTTTATATGGAACCAAAAAAGAGCCCATATAGCCAAGACAATCCTAAGCAAAAGGAACAAAGCTGGAGGCATCACACTACTTGACTTCAAACTATATTACAAGTTTACAGTATTCAAAACAGCATGATACTTGTACCACAACAGACAAATAGACCAATGGAACATAACAGAGTCCTCAGAAATAACACCACACATCTACAACCATCTGATCTTTGACAAACCTGACAGAAATAAGCAATGGAGAACTGTTCTGAAACAATTCCCACCATTTATTTAATAAGTAGCGTTGGGAAAACTGGCTAGCAATATGCAGAAAATTGAAACTGGACCCTTTTCTTATGTCTTATACAAACATTAACTCAAGATGGGCTAAGATTTAAACATAAGACTGAAAATCATAAAAACCCTAGAAGAAAACCTAGGCAATACCATTCAGGACATAGGCATGGGCGAAGACTTCATGACTAAAACATCAAAAGCAATAGCAACAAAAGTCAAAATAGACATATGAGATGTAATTAAACTAAAGAGCTTCTGCCCAGCAAAAGAAACTATCATCACAGTGAACAGGCAACCTACATACAGAATGTGAGAAGATTTTTGCAATCTATCCATCTGACAAAGGGTTAATATCCAGAATCTACAAAAAACTTAAGGAAAACAAAACAAAAAAACCCAACCCCATCAAAAAGTGGGTGAATGATATGAACAAACACTTCTGAAAAGAAGACATTTATGTGGCAAACAAACGTGAAAAAAAGCTCATCACCACTGGTCATTAGAAAAATGCAAATCAAAACCACAATGAGATAACATCTCACGCCAGTTAGAATAGTGATCATTAAAAAGTCAGGAAACAACAGATGCTGGAGAGGATATGGATAAATAGGAACACTTTTACACTGTTGGTGGTAGTGTAAATTAGTTCAACCATTGTGGAAAACAGTGTGGCAATTCCTCAAGGATCTAGAACTAGAAACACCATTTGACCCAGCAATCCTGTTACTGGGTATACTCCCAAAGAATTATAAATTATTCTACAATAAGGACACATGCACATGTATGTCTCTTTCAGCACTGTTCACAAAGCAAAGACTTGGAATCAATCCATATGCCCATCAATGATAGACTGGATAAAGAAAATGTGGCACATATCTATCACGGAATACTATGCAACCGTAAAAAAGGATGAGTTCCTGTCCTTTGCAGGGACATGGATGAAGCTGGAAACCATCATTCTCAGCAAACTAACACAATAACAGAAAACCAGACACTGCATGTTCCCACTCATAAGTGCGAGTTGAACAATGAGAACACATGGACACAGGGAGAGAAACATTACACGCTGGGGCCTGTTGGGGGCTAGGGAGATTGGAGAGGGATAGCATTAGGAAAAATACCTAATGTAGATGAGCGGTTGATGGGTGCAGCAAACCACCATGGCACGTGTATACCTATGTAACAGGCCTGCACATTCTGCACATATATCTCAGAACTTAAAGTATAATTTAAAAAAAAAAAGAACAACAATGGAAAATCAATAAAAGTCGTTATTTGTATTTTGTTGGGCCAAACATGGGAACAGTCATATAGTCTGTCTCCTCTTATGTTTTTTAAGAGATATTTGAAAGCTTGTGAATCTCGAGTAAGGTCAGAGAAACTTTTCTTGTTAGAGTGAGCCACTATAAATGATATCTTTGGTCTCTCAGTTTGTCAAGGAAAAAGCAATATAAGGTACCAACTTTTTCTCTGTTTTTCTACTAAGAACAATAAAAAATAAGTTCAGAATGAAGTCTTCAAAAATAACTTTTCCTTTTTCGTTTTATAGAACTAGCTTATGAACTACCCCTGCTCTAAACAGACTATCCTGTCTAGCAAGATCACTCAATCATGTGAACAGCCAGTGCCATTCCAAGCAGAAGGTATATCAACTCAGAAAATGATCACATACCTGTCTTTTCATCCCTGCCACTGAATAGTTCTACAGAAGACCAGTTTGTTTGCAAACAATTCACTTACAAGCAAGACTTCCTACAAGAGTAATATAGTTTTCGGTAAAGTCTTAGTGATAGAATATGTATTTATGAATTCCTTGGGAGGGGCTGCAAACTTGAATGACCACAAGGGCCAGCCAGTGATGGAGTGGGAACTGTTGGCAAGAGGAGATGCTTTGTAGAGTTCAAAGTTGGCAATGACTGTTTCAGCACTAGACACACTGCCATATGGGAATTGAGGCTACAGATAGTTGGGTCTCCTGCATTTTGAGAGAACCTAGAAATTTCTTGGTATTTAAATGTTGACAATTAGCATAAGATTTTTTTTAAAAAAAACATGATGAAGTCAAGTGTATGCAGGTTTTGTTTTAAGGGACTTAGAAATAAGCAAGAGCTTTAGATTTTGGTATACTTGATCAGCTTTTCTGTTTTAATTAACTTAATATCTACTGCCAAACCCATGGTGAAACATTTAAAGATCAGAGAGTTGGAGTATTAACATCTCTGGTGTGCATTAAGAAGTGTATATTAACTAGGCAACCTGATTTCCATATATACTAAGACACTATTGCTGTGGAAATTGTATGGAAATTGAAATTTTTCCAGTCACTTTGTGAAGAGTTATTTAGACCTAACCAGAACCCAAGAATTTCGGTTTTCCTTAAAGTTCTTTGTAGAATAATTTTAGTTATATTTCCAAAATTATATTTGATACTGGTTAATAAAGGCAAATGCTGCTATTTGATTTCATTTATTATACAAATTTCTAAACTTGTATTTGGTACTAAAATGTTGACAGGCACAACTTCCTCATGGAAAGCACATGGGACTATGAGTTGGAAGATGTGAGTTCTAGTCCTAGTTTTCACTGTATAGCTGTGAAACAGAGGTCAAGTCATTTGGCTTCTCCAGACTTTTGTGTTACAACTGTAAATTAAGGTGGCTGGAAGATAACTTCAAAGGTCCCTTCTATAATTCTATTCCTTTGAAAATATTCTAGAGTCTAAGTTTCTCTTTCTTGTGACACAGAAGAATGTTTAGATTATGCATGATGACTCACCTAAAAGTTTATTTGGGACAGGCAGCCACATTTTCTTTGAAAAAATTATTATACTTATTAATATAAATTTAGTCTTAAAGATTATTAGGAAAAATTTATTCTCACCAAAATCTTGAAATTATTTTTAGTAAAAGTAAGTAAAGTCTCCGAGCCAGAAACTACCAGTTATTAATCAGGATGTTTTGGGCTCAAGTTCTGAATCTGTCACTCATTACTGTGTGACTTTAGAAAAATCATGTAATTGGCAGGGTACAGTGCCTCATGCCTGTAATCCCAGCACTTTGGGAGGTTGAGGCAGGAGATTGTTTGAGGCCAACAGTTCAAGACCATCCTGGGCAACATAGTGACATCCTGTTTCTACAAGAAATTTAAAAAATAACTGGGTATGGTGGCACATGCCTGTAGTTCTGGCTACTTGGAAAGCGAGACAAGAGAACCTCTTATGCCCAGAAGGTAGGGGTTGCAGTGAGGGGTGATCATGCCACTGCATTCCAGCTTGGGTGACATTGTGAAACCCTGTCTCAAAAACAAATGAAAACAAACAAATAGAAAATCATGTATTGATTTGATTTTCTTATCTTAAAATGTAGGCAATAAAACCTCTCTTCTAGCTTTCCAGGTTTCCAAATGCTTTAAGGTCAGTTAAAATTTAATAGTTATAATTGGCTTTTGAGGAAAACCTCGTGACCTCTGACTTTTATTGTTTACCTTTTAATGTGTTTCATATGATACAGGATTCCTTATGAATATTCAAAAAGATATCCAAAGTTGACAATTCCAGTGGTTTTAAATATAGTATATAAAAGTTTATTGAGAAAGTGTTATAAATTAGAAAACCCTTTAGAATGCCATAGCTATGGGGCATTTTTCTTTTAAAAAACAAAAACAAAAGCAAAAACCCTGTTTCTGAAAAAGGATTATAAACATAGGAAATATTCTAGTGCTATTAGTAGCGCCATACTTTCGTAAATGACTATGCATGTTTTTGCTGACTGCAAACACTAGACAAGAAATGCAATTTCCATCTAAACCAAAGGCCACATCACCATACTGTAGCAACTCTCTGGGCAAGCTACTGCCTTATAGAGTCTGTGTTTCATGAAGCCTCTTCAATCTCTTCTTTACAGTGAATGTAGAGGTTTGCTTGGAATAGTAGCAGATAGCATGACAGCATAGCCTATTAGAGTGGAGAGGAGAAATGGAAGAGTGAAGGGCAAAGACATCTCTTGTCCGGACTGGGCTTAAGCAGGTATGCCTAGCATCTTTCTTTTTCAGAAAGAAGGATAAGTGAGAGTGATTTAATCTCCTGTAGGTAAGCACTGTCTCATGGCATCACGGTTAGGCCTCCACACGAGTCATTATGGTAATAATACCTTACAGGAGAATGGAAGTTTAGATTTTACAAAGCAGCTTTACAACCACTGTTCTATTTGATTACAGCAGCCCGAGTCACTAAAAAAAATTATTTTTGCAAACAGTTGGCCTGAATTTCACGCTTAGCCCTATTCTTACTGCCTGTGTGACCTCAGGCAAGTCACTTGAACCTCCTGAAACTCAATACTCTACCATCTATAAAATGTTCAGGCCAACTGTTTGCAAAAACAATGGCAATTTTCCCTAATACAAACACAGCTTATTAGGATAAGGTGGATGAGTTCTGATTAATTAATCTGATAACCAGTGCTCTTGCTAAAGAGCAAAGCCTACAAGGTCGTTGGTATCTTCCCAGTGGAATCTTATATTCATGGTTCAAGAACGCTTTGAGCTTGTCTTTCTCTCTGAAAATCCATTTGATTCACTTCAATGTGTATTCATGAAGTATTTTACCAAGTTCTCAGTTGGTATACGCTTTTATTAAATTATGACTTCTTAATATGTATCTATATTTCTATGCCTACATCTATATCTCTATATTTCTGCCATTTAGGTAAAAAGCCCATTTTATTGAAATAACCAATACACTCACATGCACACTGACCAATCAAACTTTAACTTGATAAAATAGCCCTAAGTTTCTCTTTTTGGCTAGATTAATGATTTGCCTTGTGTTTGTAAAATACTTCATTTAAGGTCACAAATGAGTTTATAACACAGAAAATTGAATGCCAATCTTGCTGTCTGCTTTTTCTCCACAAAATACACAGCAATTTCTCTTTTAACCAAACTTGATTTCCAATATTTGTAAACTCAGTGGCTAAAAATAAAGCCTTGGGTTTAGAAACACAGTTACATTATGCTATAAGAGAATATGTTTTTGTAATCTTACCTTAAGATAAATTATTGCAACGATAGATTAACACTGATTATCTTTATTTTTCAGAAGGAGATTTTTCAAAGAGTGGTATGTAAAAGCAATTATCATGTAAAAAAATCATTATGATTTACATGAGAAGTCAGGAGATAGTAACTTCCATGACAGGGATGCCACTAAGGTAGTGTTCACATTTGTGCTCGATGGTTTTAATTAATTCCTGATGCTAAGAGTTGCTAAGAGTTTACATCCAACCTTAAAAACATCAGAGGTCAAGGAAAAAAGTCAGCTGAGAATTAACCTAGCTCTCTTTGATGAGATAGACAGACACCAGCCTAACTTTAGATTCTCCCATACTACTTTCCAGGCCAGTTCCTGATACCAGACAATACCCAGAGGTCAGGGTGCAAAGCAGGCTCTGACTGCCCTCCTGCAATCTCGTAGGGACCTCTCTCTCACACCCGAACATTTAGGTTGGTGCTTTGACTATGATTTTGAGTCAAGACTGACAGAGATCTAATCCAGGGTTTCTTTGCCAGTTTCAAGTCAGATTCACAGGGCAAATTTAGCATTTTCACCACCAAGAAGAGTACTAAATAGATATATTAGTTATTTGTCTGTGGAAGCATGCACGCTTCCTCATGGGCAGAGAGTCTGAGAAACCCCTTGTGTTTCAAAAATTAAATTGTCAAAAAAATAAAGCCAATTTTGAGTAATCTTTGAGATTTTAATATACTTCTGTGTCAAGGCAGAGTATTGAGGAAAAGTTTAGTTTGATGTATCAGCCTAGGATATTCAGCCTAAATTAAATATACAGAATAATGGATATTTAATGTAATAATTTAATAAATAAATAATGGATATTTAATTTAATAAATTAATAGCTTTTCTGGAAAGCTGTTCTTATTTTAGAGAGTTTTTGGCTTATTACTTTTTTTAAAAGAAATGTTAATGCCCAGTATAAAACTTAGATCTGCGGTCCCCAAACTTTAGGATGCGTCAAAATTTCCTAGAAAACTTATTGAAATGCACAGACTCCCCTCCCCGAGCTCCTGATTCAGTAAGTCTGAGATGAGGCATGAAAATCTGTACTTCTAACCAATAACCAGTGATGCCGATATTGCTGGTTCATGCTCACACTTTGAGAACCGCTTGATTAGGGTGACTGTTTCCTTGAATGTTGTAGAAATTAAACTCTTCTCCCAACTCCATTTCTATTATAAATGCTGTAATTGGTTCTAATTCTTTGTTGTCCTCAACATGTAGTTGTGTAGAGTCTTTCTTACTAAAATCTCTGTCCGTATCTTCTGACTTCCACCACTTCTCTCCTAGCTTAGGCCATCATCATCTCTCACCTGAATTGCAAAACAGGTTTCGAACTGCTTCTTCCCCCACTTTGCCTCTTGCCCTGTCTCCAATCCATTCATTATAAAGCAAGGGGAGAAATGCCAGATGTAGGTGATGGGGAGGAAGGCAGCAAATCACACTGCCACGTGTGTACCTATGAAACAATTTTGCATGTTCTTCACATGTACCCCAAAACCTAAAATGCAATGAAATAAATAAATGGGAAAATAAAAAGAAATCGTAGTTACTTAAAAAAGATGTAAATCTGACTTTGTAACTAGGTTTTTTCTTCTCCCTATCCCCTCCTCTCTTTTCAAACTACCTCCACTCAAGAAACCAAAACGACATTCAGTGACTTTCCAAAGACTCCCCTTTCACCCTCACCCCTCTTTGCCTGGCTCTTTCAGAGTTACTGTCAGATCTTAGCTCAGATATCATTTTTTTGGGCAGCCTGTTTGACTTTCCTGGGATGGGATTATATGCCGTTCTTTGTGCACTGTTGGGGAAATGTGAGGAAACAAATTCTCCCAATTTAGAAAACCTCTACACAAAGGTAGTAGAGAAATAAACAATTTTTTTAGAAAGCTGAATAAACATCAAACCAGAATGTGATGCCCATCACAGGCCACCCACTAAGAGATTCCAAAGACAAAAGGAGGGCCGGGCGCGGTGGCTCAAGCCTGTAATCCCAGTACTTTGGGAGGCCGTGGCGGGTGGATCACGAGGTCAAGAGATCGAGACCATCCTGGTCAACATGGTGAAACCCCGTCTCTACTAAAAATACAAAACATTAGCTGGGCATGGTGGTGCATGCCTGTAATCCCAGCTACTCAGGAGGCTGAGGCAGGAGAATTGCCTGAACCCAGGACGCGGAGGTTGCGGTGAGCCGAGATTGCGCCATTGCACTCCAGCCTGGGTAACATGAGTGAAACTCCGTCTCAAAAAACAAAAAACAACAACAACAAAAGAAACAAAGACAAAAGGAAATCTTACCTGTTATAAATCCAAACAGACATAACCCATTACACATATGTTTTTAATATAAACAATAACAAGTCCTCCAGTGAGGGAACTTGACAGTGCCATTTGTCATGCATAATTAATCTTAGCTTTATCCAGTAATTGGGGTGACCAACTGTGTTAGCTAAGTGGCTTTATCCAGAGGGGGAAAAAACTAACCCCAAACAAAAAACAAACAAAAACTTCTTATAATTTTATGAGAGGAGGTAGTCTTGCAACTTGGAGCAAACCTTCCCACAGAAACTTGAAGATAGGGGTGCTACCATTCTTGCTTCTTTTCAAAAAGATCTCTCTCAGGTCCTTGCGAAAGACATTTCTGGCACATAAAGTCGACAAAAGTTGTATCTGGTTTTCAAAAGAACTTGTGTACATTTCAAAGAGTGAGAGAGTATTAATAATTTTAAGTTTCTAAAGTAAATACACTAAGAAAAAAGGAGAGGGTAAGCCCTTTTCCTATTTTTAATAGAGAGAATTAAGCTTCTTATTTTTAATTTCTTATTTGTCCTTGCAGCACCCACAGCACTCGGCATTCCTCTTAATACATCCGGTGTACTGTGTGTCTCCCCCACTAGGGTGTGAGCCCTCTGAGAATGAGGACTGTTTCCTGATGTGCTGTAGCCCTATTCCTACACATGCTAGACAATCAACAAAAGCTTTAATGACCTGTGCATATGTTTATTTTAGAAGCTGTTTGCTACAAGTCTGATTTTGCAGCTGTCCAAATTAGCTTTTGTGGTACCTTAGCAAGTAGAAAAAGGATGGGTCAGGGCAGAGCAATGCCTGAGGTGGGGAGACATTTCCAGGTGTACTGAATGAACCACTGAGCCATTGGAATAAGGGCTGAAAGGATATAATTAAACTCGGTTTAATGGTTTGTTCATCCTAAATCAAAGATCATGCCAGGTATTAAGAAAAGCTTGCTAGAATTCATGTTTTGTCAAATAGTTATTCCCAGGAGTAAGAGGAAATCTTCTATTAGGTTCATCGTCCTTTACAATAAGAAAGCCCCACAATCGTCTGCTCATGAGTTGGTTGTAAAATTAGTCAGGCATGGTGGTGCACACCTTAATCCCAGCTACTTGGGAGGCTGAGGCAGGAGAACCACTAGAACCTGGGAGACGGAGGTTGCTGTGAGCAACCTATTAGGGTCTTGAAAAAGAGGCAGTTAGTGGTTGTTTTTGTTTCTTTTTTCTATAGACATAGAAAGATCTTTCTTAGTGGCGTCCATCATTCATCTCTCCACTCCTACCTCTCCCACTACTAAGTCAAGACCCAAGACAGACCCATGGTCAAGCATTCTCCCTTGGAATGATTTCCGTTGGTGATGCAAGTGATGTTAGGGGCCTTTGTTGGAGTCTACCATAAAAAGTGGCTATTCTAGGAAAAACCACATAATAAATTCTAGTTTCCCAGAACTAGCAGAATGTGCCAAAAGCACACCAACCCCTGACAAAAAGATATTGGCTATTGCCATTATCTTAATTGTAGCTTTTAAAACATATAATGTATGCATTTTTGTCATTATTCTTCAAAATAGCATTTTTTGGGGTCATTATTCTTCAAAATAATCTGGTGAGGTGACCTTCCTTTGCAGAATGTCTCTGTAATATTCCACTACATATGCAATAGGTACATGTACAATGAAAACAGTAGAAAACAAAAATGTTTATCCTAATAAGCACATAAAGATAATTTAATGTAATAATTATGTTTAGGAGGTGTGCTAGCAGAAAAAAAATATGTTTAATAAACTTGAAAACAGAGATGGACATTATGAAGTCTGAGGACATCAGGGCATTTTGGGGGCCTTTACCCGTAAGAGTGAGAACAATGAAGAGGCATGGATGGCGCATGTCTCTAAACAAGGAAGGCAGGCTTGTAAGCTGGCCTTCTGGAACTTAGAGAGCGCTTGCATTTTTGCTCCTCATTTCGGATTTAGGCTCCTCAGTAACCTTGTGTAGCAGAAACGATGTGGAACAAGGTTGCAGTTCCAATCAATTTTTGTGGATTTCATTCACCTGCTGGAGATGTGCTGCCAAGCAAAGACAAGTGAAACTGTGTTTTCAAGAGATACCCTTGTTTCCATGACTATTCTCTTAGCACTCTTAGGGTTTATTAAAGTAAAAAAAATTTTAAAAATTACCACAAAGAACCCCCTAAACCATTTCCCATTCCAACCATGAGTGGATTAGGAGGAAATAACAGTCTAGGTGGTTTTGAGTAATTGACTATATTTGGGTTTAGAATATGTTAATGTTTATAAACCTTTGAGGAAACCAGGAGAACGAGACATGAATAGAGATGCATACATCAATCAAGATCCCAGATGGACAGGGGATGCTTAGAATTGGGGGTTGATAGAAGAAGAATGAATTGAAAAACATTGGTAATTGTAGAGAAATGGTTTCCTTGGAAAATAAAAATAAAGTTTAAAGAGATAACAGTTTAAAAACCTATTTTTTAAATGGGAGTTTCGTTCTAGAAGTTTCTGGGCACAATCAGGAATAGTCATCAAATGTGGTTTGGGGTTTAGCTAAGGAGCCACTAAAAATATATATATTTTATTTTCTCAGTGGTTTGAAGTTCATGAGAATAGAGGTGGAGGAATAGAGAGAGGAAAGATCAAGGACAGGAGAAAAAAGTGTCCTATCTATGCATACACACCAAACAACTGCCAGGAGACTACTTTCTGTAATTAATCTAATTGTGTGTAGTTAGCAAGTAAATTATTTTTCATAAGATAGCTGTGTGACTTAAATTGCTGAGAATATTATGGTAGGATGTAGCACAGTAAATTCATGCAAATTCACTGAGATAGGGAGACCAGACACAGACTGCTCTGCCAGTGATATAACTTTTTGAGCACTGCTCTACCAGTGATACAAGTCAGATACAGTAGGTGATCCTGTCTAAATAGAGGAACGCAAGCGTATAGTTAACAAAATAAAACAAACACAAAGTAGCATTGTGTTTTGGCAAAACAGGCTGGGGCTGGTGAGGGCTAGGGTTGAGTTTAACGATGGCCTTGGAAAATGTTTTCAAAGGTAATAATTTTCATGGATGCCCTTACCTGCAGTGGCTCCTTTTTACCTGTTCAGCTAAACTATACATGTGCTTATGTTAAGTCATATGTTTACAGTTTAGTCAAGATTAAGCAAACTGCATAGCCCTTGAGCTAAACCAGCTCCACTTCCTGTTTATATAAATCAAGTTTTATTGGTAAATAGTCACATCCATTTATTTAACAATTTTCTATCATTGCTGCATTCAGGATACAGCAGCAGAATGAGTAGTGGGGGCAGAGACTTTATGAACTATAAAGCCCCAAATATTTACTATTTGGCTCTTTACAAAAAATGTTTGCTGACCCCTGAACTAGTACAAAATAAATATTATCACCTACACGAAAATCCATTTATTTATTTTAAAATCTTTTAATATTTTTATAAAATATTAGGGAAACATCTCTCTGAGTTACAACTTTACATCTAGTCAGTAAACACTGCTGCTGAAGAGCTTGTGCCTGTGAATTTCCACGGGAATTTTCTTGAAATGTTTTGCTCTTAAGTCTGAATACTACTTGCTTGAACTACTTCATCAAGAGCATAATAGAACGATTTTTGTGTGCTTCTTCTTATGCTTTTTGCCCAACAGCAATCTTCAGCTTAATGGTTAAAAAACTCAAAATTGTTCCCTTCTTTATCCTTCTTTCTTTTCTTTTAGAATTTTTCCTCAAATTAAAGGAGAAAATAGTTATCTGAAGATTATATGATGCTAATTAATATTTTCTATAATTGTATCTTCATATAAAAATGCTTATAATCTATAATTATGCATAGTTCCTAAAGTTTGGTTGAGTTTGCATTTGTATGATTATTCTAAGGCAATAATATTCAAATTTCTGTGTGCATCAGAATCACCTGTAAGGTTTGTTAAACCACATGAATGTGCTCCAGTCACACAATTTCTGATTCACCTGATTTCATCGGGGCTGGAGCCTGATAATTTACATTTCTAACATGTTCCCTGGTGACACGGACGCTGCTGATTTGGGAACCACACTTTTCTAAGGTGGAGATAGACAACCACAAATTGCTCCCCACTCCCTTTTCAATGATTGAGGAATTGGAACCATGTATGGTAAAATAAGTAATGAAATAATGGGAAAATAACACATTTATAAAAGAAAATGAAAGAATTTGAGGATACTAAATATGAGGATAAGAAGACTGGAATATTAAAAATAACCTTACAGTATATAAAAAGGTTTAGCAAAAACGGTGGGAATATATGATCAAAACATTTTAGAATCTTATGAAAATTTATATGAGTCTCTGGCTTTTATGTTTGTGGAAGAAGTCTAGGTTTGACAGACGGTATAAAAGGAATAATATCTAGTAGCTTCCCAGTAGTTTCCATGGAGCCAAGGGCCCCAAGTAAGGAGGTTCCGCCTCTGGCAGTCTGTAGATGTTCCAAGGCTTCTGAAAGACTAACCGCTCCTGGGACCTACAAAGCATTTTTTTGTTTTCTTTTCTGAGACAGTAAACGTCAATTATACAAACCTGTTTTTTCTGTCAAAAGTGAAAGTGGGCAGGCTTGAACACTGCCTTTCTAGCTATGAATCTGGGGAGGAGAAAGCATTTTTAGACAAGAGAGAAGACATATTTTAAGAAGTAAGCCAAGAATAAAGAAGAATTTTAAGGAGAAAAAAGAGAACCAATGTCAATACTGGCAAGTTTACAAGAGTAAGAAGAAAATGTGAAGAATGAGAAAAATAAGCACAGCCTATTTCACGTACACAGGGTATAATAGCCCAGTGTGTATAGCTTATTCATTTTATATACCAATACGCCAAGGTGAATTTGAACCATTCAGCGAAGAGGCAGACATCTCACATTTCATGAAATAATGAGAACTATAGCCATCAGCTGGATCAAGGAGAAAATTCTACTCCTAGAAATTCTTTGTTTCAAGTGATCAGGATAGTTATCATTGCTCATTTATTAGATATTTATTAGTCAACAGAATGTGAGTATAGGACAAAGTTAATATGATTTAGCAGAAGTTTGAACATATTGAAATGATGGCTTGAAAATAACATGAAATTTAATAAGAATAAAAGGTATAGTTTGGCTTTTAGGTGTGGCTTAACACAAGGACATGTGAGAAGTCCTGTTGGTTTAAGTTAAGTCCATACTTAACAGTGAGTTCCCACATTTGATGGGTCTTCTATCAAAGCTACTGCAATCTTGGGACTCATTTCTGAAGGGATAAATTAAAGAATCAGATTAAGCAAAGTGATAATCCTGATCTACACCAACCAGATCATTCTGAGGGACTATGCTCAGTTTCTGTTGACACATTACCCAAGTTTTGAAAATTATATGAATAACACATAAACATGGTAAAAGTTCAAATAGAAGAGCAGGACACATTCTCCATTTCCCAGAGATAGCAAATTTCAAGTTTTTCCTTTTAGTTCTTTTTTGATTACCTTCATCACTTTAATAGTTTCTTAAAATATAACCATCACATAAGAAACATAGTGAACTTATGCTAACTTCAGCCACACTATTCACAGACCCTTTCTCAATATTTTTAGTTAAAATATTGTTAATTATTTTATTGGCTGTATTCTAGTTCTTGGTCTTTCAACTATAGTCAGCATCTAATTGATTGTCTGAAACATAATTAACATGTCAAAACTTCCTTTGGTTTATTTGCAGTATTTCCTATCTTCTTTTTCTAGCTGTACCATTACTTTAACATTATTTAAATTTATGCATCTTACTTTGTAAATATAACATTTATGTGCTTTATTAATAGGTGGCTACTAAAATTATACTCTCAGGGATCATTTCAATAGTTTGTTATTAATAGGTGGCTGCTAAAAAGTAGAAATCATTAAATAGTAAGCTCAATAGGGTGTTTACTTGGACTATTATTTACTGTAGCCCCAGGAATGGATTAACTTATGGGTCAATGACTTATCCTATATCTCTCATAAGAGAACATTACAGATATCAAATTTACATAAAGTCTGTACCTACTATCAACTCTAAAAACCATGCCACATGTATTTACTTTTGCAATTTGAACTATGATTTTCTAGTATATCCTCTTTTTTTTGAGTTTTTACTTGCCTTTCTTTTTCCATGTTGGCAAATCAAGCACAAAGCATTTACTTTCACTATATCACTAACAGTTCAGGTTCTTAATTATATAATCTCTGTAATAGAATATTCTATCATATTAAGGCTATATTTCAAAAAGTCTTCTGATTTGTCTTTCAGTTTGGACCCTGTTATTTTTAGGTCAGATTAGTGACCATTTACATAGGGTTTATTTGCAGTGTAATCCTTAGTAAATTTGACTACGACATTCTATTATCCTATGTTGTATTCTTGGATTATTTTAAGTTTTGCTAGGCTATATTCTTAAGTTATGTATGTACATGTGTGTTTTTCAGAATAGGCCAATGGGAGATAAACTTTTTGGTTCCCTGTATTTAAAAATATTATTTTGTCCATATAATTGGATCATTATACTGATTATTTCGTCTGTCTATTTGCACAGTATTTTTGCTAGTATGTCAGCTTGGATTTTTAAATTATAAATAACATAATTAAACTCTGACTTACCTAAGTAAATATGAATATATCAAAATGATATTGGTGGCTTCAGGAATCTATGGGAAGTTTGAAAAGTGCTGGGTACCAGACAAGAGTCAAAGTAGCTCTACATCAATGCCTTTCTAGTCTTTTACTGCTGATATATATTTTTATGTTACTATTCTGAGCTCCTAATCTCCACTTTGATATATTGGTCAATATCATCTCAAATTGCTTTCTCCATTTTTCCCCCAGATCAACATCTCTTACACTGATGGTGCATTTTTAAAAGGACTTTCCAGGCCTTATTCTCTTTTGTGTATTTTTATCATCATTGTGTTGAAATTTCAGAAGAGATGAGAGAAAACATATTCTAAGAGTATATTGGACAATTTTTATGTCCAGAGAGTATTCAAAATGGAAAAAGGATTGAAAATCATGTTACCAGGAACATGAAGGGATAGAC
Organism: Sapajus apella; assembly: GCF_009761245.1. NCBI lineage: Eukaryota > Metazoa > Chordata > Mammalia > Primates > Cebidae > Sapajus > Sapajus apella. The sequence continues at coordinate 1,375,331 of NW_022437061.1, forward strand.
TGCTAATGTTTATTACAAAGTCTTACGATGGGTGACATGTTAGCAGTCTCCCAACAGGCCCAGAATTCTAAAAAATCAAATATTGGAAAATTTGGACTCAGCATAATGAAAATCTGTCCTTTCTTTTCTCTGTCCTCACATTCTACCATATGAGTCAATGTTTTATACAACAAAATCTTGCAGGGGCCTTATTTCCTCCTGGGAAATTATTATTCCTGTTTATATTTAATGCAGGGCATTCCTCATTTGTTAATGTACTCCTCTAAGAGGTCTTCCTCCTACCTTACCTTAGCCACAAGTATTTTTTTACAACATTTGTTATGACAATTAGAGATTTATCAAGGAACTATGGAATAAATGAAGTCAGGAAGGACAAATATAGAGAAAGATGACTTTCATAACTATTGTTAGGTTCAGAGAAAATGGGCAAGATTCAATATAAAGATCTTGGGTTAGGCTTATGGGGAAATTTCCCAGGAAGATTGATTTTAAATGTCATGTGTTGCCAAAGAAGCAAGGCCTTAAACTCCAGAGGTATTTGAAAAGTGAAGCTTAAATAGATTATGATCTGTCTGAATAATTTAGTGTGTTACTATTTAAAGGTGGGAGGAAAGATTAAATTAACAGATTACTAACAATTTTTTACAGGACCCTAGGGGCTCGTAGGAGTGCAAGTCAGCTATCCCCCAGGATGTGTGTGTATGTCAGCTGTTCCCCAGGATGTGTGTGCATGTCAGCTGTTCCCCAGGATGTGTGTGTATGTCAGCTGTCCCCCAGGATGTGTGTGTATGTCAGCTGTTCCCCAGGATGTGTATGTGTGTACATACTATAACAGTGGCATTCTATGAGTCCCATTCAAACTAGCTAATGAAGATCTCACTTTTATTTATCTGTCTAGGCTTTCACAAATGATTTTTATTTGAAGAAATACTACACAAGTAAAAACTGGAGAAAACTTCTGAGCTTAATGTAGAAGACTGTGTCAATATATGCATAGAGGCTTAGAGATGCTCTGATGAATGCTAGCAGTTTTGTTCCTCTTGAGTTCTTGTATCTAACTGTGTAGTGAAACGTGGGAATAGCCTAGAATAGTTTAAAATTCAGAGAGATGCTGATGTTGATGGTCTTTATTATCCTGCAGCCAAACAATCTCACTTTTGTTTTTTTGAGATAGAGTCTTGCTTTGTCGCCCAGGCTGAAGTGAAGTGGCACGATCTCAGTTCACTGCGACTCCCACCTCCTAGGTTCAAATGATTCTCGTGTCCTAGTGTCCTGAATAGCTGGGACTACAGGCCGTATCACCAGACCCAGCTATTTTTTTGTATTTTTAGTAGAGATGGTTTTTCTCCAAGTGGCCAGGCTGGTCTCAAACTCCTGACCTCAGGTGATCAGCTGGCCTCGGCCTCCCAAAGTGCTGCAATTAGAGGCATGAGCCACTACGTCAGGCCCAGTCTCACATTTTTGTGAGGAAGAAGCAAATTTACGTTTATTACAAATTGGAACCTTGAAAGTGGAAGAGGACTTTCAGTTCACTAAGCCTTTAAGCTAAAGGACTAGCACTGTGGGAAGGCCCACAAAGGTTACATTACAGCCCATCTCAGGCTCTGATGGTAAGTCATTTTTTGTGTGTGGAGGGTGGGGGAGTATCCATCACCTCAAGCATTATCTTTTGTGTTTCAAACAATCAAATTATATTTTTTTCATCATTTAAAAATGTACATTTAAATCATTTTTGACTGTAGTTACCCTATTGTGCTAGCAAATACAAGGTCTTATTCACTCTTTCTTACTATATTTTTGTATCCATTAACCATCCCAACTTGTCCCCCTACCCTTCCTAGCCTTTGGTAACAGCTTTATCATTTCTGTCTCCATGAGGCCAATTGTTTTAATTTTTAGCTCCCACAAATAAGTGAGAACATGTGCTGTTTGTCTTTCTATGCTTGGCTTATTTCACTTAACATAATAACCTCCAGTTTCATCCATGTTGCAAATGACTGGATCTCATTCTTTTTTATTTTTGTCACTGAATAGAACTCCCTCGTGTGTATGTACCACATTTTCTTTATCCATTCATCTGGTTTTGGCCTTTTAGGTTGATTCCAAATCTTGGCTATTGTGAAAAGTGCTGCAATAAACATAGGAGTGCAGATATCTCTTCAATACAATGATTTCCTTTCTTTTAGGAGTGGGATTGGTGGATTGGATGGTAGCTCTGTTTTTAGTTTTTTGAGGAACTTCCAAAATGCTCTCCATAGTGGTTATACTAATGTACATTCCCATCAACTGTGTGCAAGCTTTCCCTTTTCTCCACATGCTCACCAGCATTTGTTACTGCCTATCTTTTGGATAAAAGCCGTATTAAATGGGTGAGATGATATCTTATTTTGATTTGCATTTCTCTGATGGTTGTGATGTTGAGTTCTTTGCCATATACCTGTTTGCCATTTGTAAATCTTCTTTTGAGAAATGTGTATTCGGATCTCTTGACCATTTTGAATCAGATTATGAGTTGTTTGAACTCCTTATGTATTCTGGTTGTTAATCCCTTGTCAGATAGGTAGTTTTCAAATATTTTCTTCCATTCTGTGGTTTATCTCTTCATTTCATTGTTTCCTTTGCTGTGCAGAAGTAACTTGATGTCATTCCATTTATCTGTTTTTGCTCTGATCACCTATGTTTATGGGGTATTACTTAAGAAATTTTGGCCTAGTTCAATGTCCTAGAGAACTTCCTCAGTTTCCTTGTGGCAGTTTCATAGTTTGAGGTCTTAGATTTATGTCTTAATCCATTTTGATCTGACATTTGTATATGGCAAGAGATAGGGGTCCAGTGTCATTCTTCTGCTTATGAATGTCCAGTTTCCCCAGCATCATTTATTAAAGAGACTCTCCTTTCCCCAATGTATGTTCTTGGCACCTTTGTCAAAATTGAGGTCACTGTAGATGTGTGCATTTGCTTCTGCATTGTCTATTCAGTTCCATTGATTAATGTGTCTGTTTTCATGCCAGCACTATACTCTTTGGTTACCATACCTCTGTGGTATAATTTGAAGTCAGGTAATGTGATTCCTCCAGTTTTGTTCTTTTTGCTTATGATAGTTTTGGTTATTCTGAGTCTTTTATAGTTCCCTATACTTTTTAGAATTTTTTTTTAGTTTCTGTGAAAAATGTCATTTGTATTTTAATAAGGATTTTATTGAATCTATAGATTGCTTTGGGTAGTATGGACATTTCAACATTATTGATTCTTCCAATCTATGAACATGGGATATTGTTCCATTTTTTGGTGTGCTCTTCAATTTATCAATTCAGTATATTATGGATTTCATTTCACTTCTTTGGTTAATTTCTAGGTATTTTATTTTATTTGTAGCTACTATAAATGTAATTATTTTCTTGATTTATTTCTCAAATTGTTCACCATCAATATGTAGGAATGTTACTGACTTTTGTATGTTGATTTTGTATTTTGCAACTTTACTGAATTTATCAGTTCTGATAGTTTTGGTGGAGTCTTTAGGTGTTTCCAAGTATAAGATCATAGCATCTGAAAGAGAGATAATTTTACTTTTTCCTTTCCAGATTTGATGTCCTTTATTTCCTTCTTTTGTCTTATTGCTCTAGCTAGGACTGCCAGTACTATGTTGAATAACAGTGGTAAAATGAGCATCCTGTTTTGTTCCACATCTTAGGGGAAAGGCTTTAAGTTTTTCCCCTTTCAGTATGATCCTAGTTGTGGATCTGTGGCTTTTATTATGTTGAGGTATGATCCTTCTATACTCAGTTTTGGAGGGTTTTCATCATGAAGGGATGTTGAATTTTATCAAATGCTCTTTAAGAATAAATTGAAAAGATCTTTGGTTTTTGTGCTTCATTCTGTTGATATGAAGTATCACATTGATTGACTTGCATATATTGAATCATCCTTGCATCTCTTTAATAAATCCCACTTGGTCATGATAAGTGATCTCTTTAATGTGTTGATAAATTTCATTTGCTAGTATTGTTTTTAGTATTTTTACATCAATATTCATGAAGGATATTGGCTTGGTGTGTTGTGGATTTTGTTTTATAATTTTTATTTTTGGATATGTCTTGTCTGGTTTTGGTATCAGCATAATAATAGCCCCATAGAATGAATTTCAAAGTATCCGCTTCTCCTTTATTTATTTATTTTTTTTTTGAGACGGAGTTTCGCTCTTGTTACCCAGGCTGGAGTGCAATGGCGCGATCTCGGCTCACCGCAACCTCCGCCTCCTGGGTTCAGGCAATTCTCCTGCCCCAGCATCCTGAGTCACTGGGATTACAGGCACGCGCCACCATGCCCAGCTAATTTTTTGTAGTTTTAGTAGAGACGGGGTTTCACCATGTTGACCAGGATGGTCTCGATCTCTTGACCTCCTGATCCACCCGCCTCGGCCTCCCAAAGTGCTGGGATTACAGGCTTGAGCCACCGCGCCCGGCCAAGTTTGAGTTGGGTTTGTATTCGTTCTTTAAATGTTTGGAAAATTTGGCAGTGAAGCCATTGGGTCCCAGGCTTTCCTTTGCTGAAAGACTTTTATTACCGCTTTGGTCTTATTACTTGCTATTGGTTTGATCAGGTTTTGGATTTCTTCATGGTTCAATCTTGGTAGGTTGTATATTTCTGGGAATTTATCCATTTCTTCCAGATTTTCCAATTTATTAGCATATAGTTGCTTAGAGTAGCCATCTATGACCCTTCGAATTTCTGTGGTATTGGTTTTAATGTCTCCTTTTTCATCTCTGATTTTATTTATTTTGGTCATCTCTCTATTTTTATTAGTTAGTCTGGGTAAAGGTTTGTCTATTTTATCTATCTTCTAAAAAGCAAACTTTTGTTTACTCCATTTTTTTGTATTGTTCTCTTAGTTTTAATTTTAATTTTTCTCTAATCTTTATTATTATTTTTTTCTTTCCTAATTTTGGGTTTGGTTACTCTTGTTTTTTTAATTCTTTAAGATGCATTGTTAGGCTATTTATTGGAAGATTTTTTTTTCTTTATTTGATGTAGGAACTTATAGCTATAAATGTCACTCTAAGTCTGGCTTTCACTCTATCCCATATGTTTTGGTATGTTGTGTTTCCATTATCACTCTTTTCAAGAAATTTTTAAGCTTTCTTCTTAATTTCTTCATTGACCCACTGGTCATTCAGGAGTATGTTGTTTAATTTCCTTGTGCTTGTACAGTTTTCAAAATTACTCTTGTTATTGATTTCTAGTTTTATTCTACTGTTATCAGAGAAGTTACTTGGTATTATTTCAATTTCTGCATACTTTCAGGTAAGTTTTGTGACCTAACACATGGTCTATCCTTGAGAACGATTCATGTGCTGAGGAGAATGTGTATTCTGTAGCTGTTGGGTAAAATTTTTTGTAACTCTCTTGCAGGTACATTTGGTCTGTAGTGCACATTAAGTCTGATGTTCTTTGTTGATTTTGTCTGGGGAATCTGTCCAATACTGAAAGTGGCATGTTGAAATCTCCAACTATTATTGTATTGATGCCTCTCTCTCTCCTTAGGTCTGATAGTATTTGCTTTATATATCTGGATGTTCCAGTGTTGGTTGCCTATCTCTTTACAATCATTATATGCTCTTGCTGAATTGAACCCTTTATTATACATAGTAACCTTTTTCTCTTATAGTTTTATTTTTTAAAATCAGTTTTTTTTTTTGCTAAAAGTATAGCTATGCCAGCTCTTTGATTCATTTCATTGGCATGGAATATAGTTTACATTCATTTATTTTGAATATAAATGTGTCTTTATAGGTGAAATGTGTTTTTTTATAAATAGATCATTGCATCTTTTTTTCTTTAATCCATTCAGCCACACTATATCTTTTGATTGGATAGTTTAGTCCATTTACATTCAATTTTTTTTTTTTGTAAGTAAGGACTTACTCTTGTCATTTTGTTATTTGTTTTCTAGTCCTTTTGTGGTGTTCTCTTCCTCCTTTCTTTTTTTTTTTTTTAATGAAGATTATTTTCTCTGGTAGTATAATAAAATTTCTTGCTTTTTATTTTTTCAAGTATCCACTGTATGTTTTTTGATTTAAGATTTCCATGTTGCTTGCAAATATTATCTTTTAACCTATTACTTTAAACTTATGACAACTTAACACTGATTGCATAAACAAAAAGAAAACTAGTAAGACCTCTATACTTTAATTTTACTCCCTCACTTTTAAACTTTTCATTGTTTTTCTTTATGTTTTATTGTACTGTGACTTGAAAATATAATGTAGTTGTTATTTTTTATTGGTTCATCTTTTAGTCTCTCTACATAATATGAGTAGTTTACATGCCAAAATTATAGTGTTATAATATTCTATCTCTTTCTGTGTACTTACCATCACCAGTGAGTTTTGTACCTTCAGAAGATTTTTAAATGTTTATTAAGATCCTTTGTTTTCTGGTTGAAGAACTCCCTTCAGCATTTCTTGTAGGAGAGATGTGACGCTAATAAAATTCCTTAGCTTTTGTTTGTCTGGGAAAGTGTCTTTTTCTTCATGTTTGAAGGATATTAATACTATTCTAGGGTAACAGTATTTTCCTTCAGCACTTTAAATATGTCATGTCAGTCACTCCTGGCCTGTAGGATTTCCACTGAAAAATCTGTTGCCAGATGGAGCTTTATTGCATGTTATTTGTTTCATTTATCTTGCTGCTTTTAGAATCCTTTTTTTATCCTTGACCTTTGGGAGTTTGATTATTAAATCTGTGGAGGTAGTCTTCTTTGGGTTAAATCTGTCTGGTGTTCTATAACCTTCTTGTCCCTAGATATTAATATCTTTCTCTAGGTTTGGGAATTTCTCTGTTATTACTCTGTTGAATAAACTTTCTATCCCCATCACTTTCTCTTCATCCTCTTTAAGGACAAGTCTTAGATTTTCCCTTTTGAGCTTATTTTTCTAGATCTTGTAGCTGTGTTTCATTTTTTCTTCTTCTTGATCAATTCTGTTATTAAGACACTCTAATGCATTCTTCCATATGTCAGTTGCATTTTCTATCTCCAGAATTTCTTTTGGATTGTTTTTAATTATTTTAATCTCTTTGTTAGATTTATCTGATAAAATTCTGAATTCCTACTCCATGTTATCTTGAATTTCTTTGAGTTTTTTCAAAATAACTCTTTTGCATTCTCTGTCTGTCTGAAAAGTCATATATCTCTGTTTCTCCAGAATTAGTCCCTGCTCCCTTATTTAGTTCATTTGGGGAGGTCATATTTTCCTCTCTGGGGTTGACGCTTGTGTATGTTTGTTAGTCTCTGGACATTGATCAATTAGTTATTTATTGTAGTCTTTAAAGTTTGGGCTTATTTGTACCCATCCTTCTTGAGAAGGCTTGCCAAGTATTCAAAGGGACTTGAGTGTTGTGATTTAAGCCAATCTGCATTAGAGGACACCCTAAGTTTGGCAATGCTGTGGCTCTTGCCAACCTATAGAAGTATTGCTTTGGTGGTGTTGGATAACATCCAGAAGAATTCTCTGGATTACCAGGCATAGACTATTGTTCTCTTCCCTTAATTCTTCCCAAACAAACAGTCTGTGCTGAGCTGCCTGGAGCTTGGGGTGGAATGACACAAGCACACATGTGGCCACCACTACTCGACTGCACTCCATCAGCCCCGAAGCAGCAGAGCACTGGGTCTTACCCAATGCCCATGGTAGTTACTACCTGGCTACAGCCTATGTTCACTCAATGCCCTAGGGCTGTATATCAGCAGATGGTGAAGCCAGCCAGGCTTGTGTTCTTCCCTTCATGGTGGTGAGCTCCTCCAGGCCCCAGACAAGTCCAGAGATGCTGTCCAGGAGCCAAGGCCTAGAGTCAAAAACCTTAGAAATCTACCAGAAGCTTTTTATTCTGTGGCTAAGCTGGCATTCAAATAATGAGACAGTATCTATCCCTCTCCTCCCTCCTTTTTCCACAGGCAAAGTAGTATCTCTCTCTGTGGTCACCACCACCACAGGTCTACAGGGACTAATGCCTGGCTACCACTGATGTTTCTTTAAGGCCCAAGCCTCTTCTGTCAGCTTGTGGCAAGGCTGCCAGGCCCATGACTCACCATTCAGAGCAGTGGGCCCCCTCTGGCCCAGAACCAGTCCAGAAATGCTGTCCAAGGGTCAAGACCTAAAACTGGGGACCCCACAAGTCTGTTTGATGTTCTACTCCACTGTGGCCAAGCTGGTATGAGACAGAGTTCCCTTTACTTTCCCCTCTGCTTTTCTCACACAGAAGGAGTCTCTCACCATAGCCACCACAGCTAGGAACGTGCTGAGTCTCACCTGAAGCCAGCACATTTCAGAGTCTGAAACCCACAGTATGGTACCTGAGTATTGTTGCTGGTTATTCAGGACCTAGGTACTCTTTACACAGCAGGTGATGGATCCTGCCATCATTAGGTCCTTACCTTCTAGGAAGTGGGTTTACTTCTGGCCCCTGGTGTGTCTAGAAATGTCAGGATTTAGAGCCTGGAATGGGGGTCTCATGACTGCCTGGTGCTCTGTCCTACTGTGGCTGAGCTAGTATCCAAGATGCAAGTCAAAGTTCTTCTTAGTTTTCCCTCTCCTCTCCTCAAGCACAAGGAAGGAGTCACTTGAGTTGTTTCCAACTGTGCTGCCTATGATTGGGAGAGGAGTGTGCAAGCAGTCCCTTAGCCACCCTGGCTGGTGTCTCACAAGGTTGTGTGCTGCCTAAATCCACTGCCCCTGACCCCAGCACAATGCTTGCCTAGGAGTTGCAATCCTTGTGGTCTGGACTATCTTTCATGCTTATTTAGCATCCCAGAGCACTTTAACCTATGGTTGTGAGACTTGCTGCAACTCAAATTCCAACTACTGAGATGAGCAATTTCCCTGTGGTGAGGGGTGATCTAAATGCTCCCGCCATGGGTGGGAATTGGCTGAATTCAGTCTGGTTCTGCCTTCCACTGTGACAGGGCAGCACTGAGTTAAATGTAAAATCTCATAATCCTTGTGCTCTTCCTCCCCCACATGCACAGATTCTCCACACCATGTGGCTGCTGCTGAGGCGTGGAGGATGGGTGGTTTCTGCAATTCAAGGCTGTCTTTCCTATCCTCTTAATGCCTCTTTTAGTGATATGAAATTAAAACGTATTTTGATTGCTCTTCTGATTTTTGGTTCTTATAAAGGTTTATTTTTATTTTTTATTTTTTGTGTATGTGGGTAACTCATTGTTAAGTTTGGTGTTTCTGTTTGATTGGTGGAGAAGAATGATTAGTGGAGGCTTCTATTTGGCCATCTTGCTCTGCCCCTCCCAGCCAAGTCTTAGAGATTTTTCTATTTTGTGATCATACCTATTTAGGTTTTACTTTCTCTCTCTCTCTGTCTTTTGTTTTTCCTCACAAATGTGCTTATTTGTTTGCTTTTCCGAAGGGTCCAAATGGATCAAAAAGTACTAGTGTCTACGAGGAGGTTAAATGATCCAAGGGAATGTCAATGCAGGATCTTCGGTGAGATCTATATTTATTTTTATAAATCATGAAACATGTCTAATATTAAAAATAAGAATCAACAAAATAAATTTTTACACACTCACAACATTGCTCAAGAACACTGCTAGTCTACACTGAAACTCTCCTTTCCTACCCAGCAGAGAAACCTAATTATTGTAACCTTCAGAAAACCCACCGTAATTACCCCTCTCTCTCAACAAGCTTTCTGCTTCTCAAGGGCGGAAACAGAAACATGAAATCAAATAGCTTTCAAAGGGCTCAGGTAGATGTGATGGGCTGCCACACCAAGCTGTAAATTGTCTGCCAAGTTTCCACAGTGAACAAAACTCTAAAAGCCACTTCGATATTTGTCTATGAGAATACCGAAAATGTGTATTGGCAAACTGAATGAAATAAGCTTCATAGTAACGTTACCTTCATAACAGTTTCACCTTTAATCTTTACCCTAATTACGTGATACTGTATTGGCACCACTATAATATAATGCATTTGAATTACTTTGAGCTTGAAGTGATGATTTGTAACAGTAATTTTTTTCTTTGGAAATCCTTCTGCAAATGACACAAAGAACTGATGTGTATCATTTGGACTTATTTTTATTTTTCCAGATATTTTTGCATAAAAGATAAAGTAAACACATGTACTTAAATAAATGAATCATTTTGATTGGAGGAATATAGAAAAAAATTAATTATCATTATAATACCCTTTCCTTCAGTTTCAGTAATTATTTTTCCTCACTTGAGTGACACATTCATATGCATTAATAAATTAAATCAACACACATTTGCTGAGTACCTAATCCATTCAATGCACTGTGCTAGATACCACAGGGAACAATACAAACATGAATATGAATGCACCAGATTACTAATGCATTTATACAAGATATAAGCATATAAAGAATTATGAAAAAAGGCACATTTCAAAATTCTGGTGTCACAAGAGCAGAGCTAACTGAAACTGTGGTACACAGGAGCCTGAGATCACACACTGTTACAGAGACGAGGAAAAGTCATGGAAGAAGTGACCCTAACCAGGGACTAGAAACAGAAAAGAGATGTGCTAGAAAGAGAGAAAGCTGAGTGATTCAGTTTGGCTGGTTTTAAGACAAAAATGAAGTAGCTGTGGGCAATAAGACTTAGTAGAAGTTAAGGCTACAGTGGCGTTTGGGGATTTACTGAAGTTTAATTATAACATAGTTATGATTATATCACATTCTTATGTGCAGAGTGCCAACCTTTACATGTGTTATTCTTATAACCCCCCAACTGTCTAGTGAAGTAGGTACTATTATTACACTTTAAAAATGAGTACACATTATGGAATGCCAGATTCAAGAGGTACAGTTTAGGGGGAAGCCACAGATTACGGTGGTTAACTGTATGGCTTCTGGGGCCATAGGTTTAAATCCTACCTATTTCTTCTATGAAAAACCTTGGCAAATCTCCTAACCTCTCCATAGTTTACTTTCTTTATCTATAGTATGAGGTCAAATGAGTAATTTCCACATGGAATTGTAATGAGTATTAAGCATAGTGCCCAGAAAATAAATGTTATTAGTTTGAACAATATGAAATCATTGCCTTTGTAGGTCCAATATTGGCAATTGCAAAAGGCTCAATCTAATAGGTATTAGATGTTGTTAATTTAGAAGACAAATGAATGTCATTAAAAGGTTTTGCCCTCCCTAACTACATCCTATTTCTCTTTCTTTCCTATTTATATGCTTCTACCTAATAGTTATACCTGCTATCTTTACCACTTCATCAATTGCATTGCAAGGGGCTTCTTTCCTCTTCAGTTAAAAAACAAAAAAACAAAAAAACCACCAACCTAAATAGCCCTAAACCAAATTAAACAGTAACACCTAACTGAATATTTCATAGTAGAGCCAAGAGATAATAAAATATACCACTATATCAGGGCAAACCATATATATAATGTTCAATATTTTTTCAGCTACGGGATCAGACTTGTAATAAGTGATACATATATACAGGGAATTTTATAAAAATATTTCAGATAATTCCTTCACTCATTCATTTATTCTTTCATTCACTAATTCATTCACTTATGTATTCAATCAGTTTTTATTGATTGTATTCTATGCACAAGACACAATATTAAGTACAGAAAAGTACATAAAAAGATGAATGTGACACATTTTTTACCATTAATAATACATATTATCTATAATGTAATTTGAAGTAATATGTAACTAACAATGAAATATTTGGACCACCTAAAACAAGGATAAATGATTCTGTGACAAGTTAATATTCTTTCATTATGCAAAAATGATTCTAAAATAAATCATTTTTCTCAGAAATTGTATGAGTTATATATTTCTATGTAACAAATTATCCCAAATTTAGCAGCATACAACAAACAATTCTTATCTCAGACAGTTTCTGAGGATGAGAAATCCAGAATGGTTTCCTTGGGTTTTCTGGCTCAAGGTCTCTCATGAAGTTATTGTTAAGCTGTAAGTCAGGGCTGCAGTCATCTGAAGGCTTGACTGAGCTAGAAGATCCATTTCTAAGATGGCCGTTGACAGGAGGCCTCAATTCCCTGCTGGTATTTGACAGAAGCTTCCAGGGCTGCTTAGGACATGACTGTCGACTTTCCCCAGAGCAAGTGATCCAAGACACAGCAAGGACGAAGCCACAGTGACTTTTATGACCTGTTCTTCAAAGTCTCAGCTTCTTCCACTTTCCTATATTTGTTAGAAGTAAGTCTCTAATTGCTTAAAAAGTACATTTTTAAATGTTCCCACCACAAAGAAATGATAAGTATACAAGGTAATGGATATGTTAATTAGCTTGATTTAAGAATTCCACAATGTATACATATATCACAGTGTAATATTGTACCCCATAAATACATATAATTATTATTTGCCAATTAAAAATAAAATAAAAAGAAGTCGCTAAGTCCAGCCCATTTGCAAGTGAGGAGGATTAGCCTCCATCTCTTCAAAGGAAGAGAATCAAAGACTTTATGGATATAAAACTATCACAGAAGTGATGTTAATGTCTCATTTGAAAAATTGATTTGATTTTTTTTTGCATTAAGTAGAATTCTGTGCTCGCATGTACTTGTTCCTTTTTGTTGACAACTTTTAAATAATAACTTTACTATTTCCTGATTTGAAAAGTAACAAATATTAATTATAGAACACATAATAAATATAGGGAAATTAGAAAAACATGACTCACTCATAATTCTACAATGCAGGTATAGCCACTTTTAATATGTTTTTGTTTCTTGTGTGTATATATGCAAATATTAGTGTTCACACACATAAATATATTTTTTATATTTACATATACATAATATATATGCCTTAATTATATAACAAATATTTTGGAATATGTGTATGTGTATATTCTTATTTAGATATCTAAGAATTTACCCCATAATTAAAATTATTTGGAAACATAATTTTAATGGCTATATAACATTATACAAATAAACGTTTATTTCCCTCTTGTTTGTTTTTTGGAGACAGAATCTTGCTCTGTTGCCCAGGCTAGAGTGTAGTGGTGCCATCTTGGCTCACTGCAACCTCTGCCTCCCTGGTTCAAATGAGCCTCCTGCCTCAGCCTCCCGCCTCAGCCTCCCAAGTAGCTGGGATTATAGGTGCCTGCCACTGCACCTGGCTAATTTTTTGTATTTTTAGTAGAGGCGGGGCTTCACCATGTTGGCCAGTCTGATCTCGAACTCCCGACCTCAAGTGATCTGCCCGCCTCTGCCTCCCCCAAAGTGCTGGGATTACAGGCATGAGCCACTGTGCATGGCTTATTTCTCCCTTTCATCTTTTTGAATAATTTTCTGAACATTTAGGCTTTTTATTTCCTTTCGTCACAATAAATAATGTAAAACATATCTTTGCAGAAAAGTACTTGTATTTCTGGTTATTTCCACATGCTAGGATCTTACAAGTAGAATTATAGGATAAATGGACTACTAAGTTGCCTTCAACAAAAATCATATCCATTTGTATTTTTACCAGAAGCTTGTCTCCATCTCCGTGTGATTTATTATTTAATGTTATCATTTCTTAATCTTTGCTAATAGCCCAAAATGTGTATGTACGTATTTATTTATTTATTTATTTATTTTACTTTGTACTTAATTGGCATGCCAGTTATTGTTTTGCTGCCTCGCGGCTCCAAATTCACTGTTGGTTGCGTGCTCTGTGAAAATAGATCCTTTAAATATTTCTTTGCAGCTTGCATGATGTCATGTTTTGTCAGTAGAGGGCGCTGGAGACACACTGCAAGAGGAAGTGGTCTTTTCTGATTCCTCCGGGCTGAGCGCAAAGGAGTCAGAGGAGGTGCTGCAGGTGCTATTGAAACTAAAAGCAGGAGGGGCCGCCTTTGCAGGAACCTAGCACAACTTTGCGTGTGACTTCAGACTGCTTTCTCCAGCATTACTCCACCTGCTTCTCCAGCTTTTGCTTTGGGCAGTGGTGATATCACCTGGAACCACAATGCAATCCTGTCTTGAAGCTCCAGTTGCTGTTCTCCATCCCTTCTCCTCAGCTGGGTGCACGGTCATATAGAGGACCATGATGGGCTGGCCAGCTACTGTCCCACTTGCCTGAGCTTTGTCTTGCTCAGTCTCAAGTCACACCTAAAGTTGTGCTAGGTTCCTGCAAAGGAGCCCCCTCTGGCTTCTAGTTTCAATAGTACCTGGAGCACCTCCCCTGACTCCTTTGTGCTCACCCTTTGGCAAAGCCCCAAGTCCCTCTGCATATGTACCCACCTGCCTCAGCTGGTCCACATCCACAGGGTTATTTATACCTGCTTGTTTGGTACCTGTAGTCCTGCACCGGCCTGGGCAAGCCAGCAAATTTCTCTCCAGTGGGCTGCAACCACACCTTCTCCAGTGAATTCTGAAACCCTCATTCCTGCTTTTCCTTTTTAGAATTCTTTCTCTCAGCCTTAGGGTACCTTCTCCTTCCATCTTTATTTTTCTCTCCTATCATAGCTTAACTATTCTGTATATTAAACTTTCCCTGTATGCTGCATTGTTTCTGTCTCCTGATTGATACAGACTAACACAGTTGATCACTATTAAGATATGACTTGTTTCATGTGCTTAGTACCATTTACATTTTCTCTTCTGTGATTTTTTTTCATATCTACCTTTTTTTCCTATGTAAGACTTGGTGCTTTTCTTATACTTTTCAGTCTATAAAGATTAATCTTTTATCATGTTCATGGCAGGTACTTGACACTACTTTAATTTTTTTTATACAAAAATGCCTTATTTTAGTGAGAGGAGACTATTTTCTTATTAATTGACAGGTAAAAGAATAAAGATGCAAGCCTATGATTGAGTCAGTAAGAGAGACTTCTTAGGCTCCTAAAGGCTACAGTACATTTTCACCTTCATCTAGTTTAGGTTTGAATACTGAGAAGGAATGCCTTTGTCTTAAAAATGTTTCATATTTTAATATTATTAGTTAATCCTTCAATTGGGTTTATTGCATATAAACTTATTCCTTAGTACATATAATATGATCAGAAAATTCACTACATTGCTTATAAGAATGCAAATAGAATTAGTTTACAGAATGAAAGAATGTTACATGTAATTCCATTTTAATATAGAATTTATAAATAAAATCGTAGATGATACCTATAGCATTTCTTTATTCTTAGAGGGTTTTTTTTGGTGGGTTAAGCAGATCTGTAAGTACCTTGAGAGTTGTCATTTAGATAAGAAAATGCTAAGAGGGCAGAGTTTGTTATTCCCTACCTAACGTCAGCTACAACAGCCTTGCTTTATCCATTGTATTCATTCAGCAACAAATAGGTATTTGTGGGCCAACTCTTGCTTTAGCTGATGTACTATGTCTATGTGATGTACATATTTTTTGAAAAATAAAGAAAAATTCAACTAACTTAAAAAAGAGCTTAAGAAAAGTTTAGAACTGATGAAAGTTCTTTCATCAGTAGAGCAGAGAGAGAGAAAAAAAGGGTTGAGGGGAGGCTTAGAAATTTTCAATTAGGATTTCTTTACAGAGTCCATAATCTTTTCCTTTCCAAAGGCCAGATAGCTCTGATGTTACAGATAGCCAGAAATCAACAGGGCATGTAAATGTAGTCCTAGATTTTATGAAAATGCCAGAGTTTTCAAGAAGATGTGAAACACTGTCACCATCAGATAGATTCCTTGATGGTGTAAAACTGCATTTCTTTTTCATTTCAAGAACTGGCAGCTTTATTTTCCTGAGTCATTTCTGACTCCATTGATTGTGCTTCAGTTCTCTTCAGAGTCCAAGCTAACTGAAGTTCACTGCTTAAGACACAATTTAAATTTGAGTTCATCACAAGTTTTACTATAAAAACTCTTTGGAATGCACAATATTCAAGCTTATTTCAGTTACTGAAACTAAACTGAAGCTCATTTTAGTCCAACTGTGAACCCTAGTTAACCTCATCACTTCAAACAGAAACAAGCTTTTTTGACATTCAATTTTCTACAGATTAAAGTCTCATATATATTCGTATAAATGCAAGTACAGAACTTATGCACTCATCAAATAGTCATATCTCTCTGAGTTTTTTGAAGTGTTTTAGCAATAGCAGCCTGTACTGCTAAACTGTTGTCTCTGTTTTTATTACCCGTTTATTTTGAAGACATTTCTGTATAATAGCCTTTTCTTTATTGAATCTGAAAATGAGAAGAAAGACTATTAAAAATTGGACATGTTATGTGCATTGGACCTATTAAAGAACCAAGTATCCAATGTGCATGCTCTTGACTTACTTTGTTACTATTCTCTGAATCTCTCTTTTCTCTTCTTCATTTAATCTTTGAAGAATGGATTCCAAGAGAGTAAAGTGAAAATTAATGTACTGAGCAACCTAAGAAAAAAAAAAAGCAGGACAATTATGTAAGAGGTGCTGAGTCAGAAGGGAAGCAAAAAACAGGGTGATGGGATTCATACATCACTGCTAATTTCTTCTGCATCTTTATCCATGAGGAAAATGCGAGCATTTTTTTCGGAGGGTCCCTGTAGGAGCCTCTGCAGTAGTGGAATATCTGTCTTCTTTAGTCGTCTCTGTTCTGGAGTGAAAACAAGAATCAACCACAATCAGAAGTTCATGCTAGAGGAAAAGAAGGAAGACAATTTTCCAATTCATTTTTCTTATTTAACTTACTTAGAAAAAAATAACACCAGCAGCAGGAGGCAGTTTATTTTAAAAAGCAAACTGAAATTAAAATGTCAATGAACTTTTTTCGCTTATTGTATCTCATGGTTTGACTTAATATTTCAAAGAACTCAACCTTGCTTTGATTAGAATGTTCAAACAAATCTCCAGTCTTACAGGCCATTTATAAAGTCGCATGCTTTAGTAATTATTTAGTTTTTATTTCATGATTCCTTCACCCATACAACAAATATTTGTTGGTTCTTTCCAAGTGCAGTTGAAGTAATTCCATCTTTCCAGTTGTTTAGGTCCAAAACCATGTATTTATCTTCAATTCTTCCTTTGTCTCACCCCACACCAAATTTTTGGCTCATCTTTAAATTTATATTCCCAAGGTTTTTGAGATCAATAATATTATTCATTCATCTGTGGTCTTCATCCATTCAGCCATGAAAATGGTATAGAAAAAGAAAATACCTTCCAAGCTGGTGTGTTTGCAGAACTTCAAATTTCCAAAAGTTATAATATAAAAACTCCTCCTATAAAAGTACTTCTAACTTTCTGTCAAAGTAGTTTCACATCTGGGATTTCATTTTTGTCAGAATGAAGCATGAACAAAACACAGTGTCCTTATATTCATCATCTTTCTTCATTTTTTCCCTCCCTTTACTGACTTTCTTCAGAACAGTGAGAACGGTTCTGATTCCTTGAGCTGGACATGTCCCAGGAGAAGAGTCAAGAGAGAGTCTAGAACTCAAAATCCCAGCCCCCCCGCAGTTAAGCTGACATTACCCATTCCTGTTCTCGCAGTGTCAGTATTTACTGTTTTAATTCCTCTGCCATTTCTGAAGCAGTTGGGAGCCTTGACAATTTAGCTCCTCCCATCCACCCACCAGAATCCTCTTTTGACCTTCAGGTCCAATGTTAACTTGATTTAGCATCCTCAGTTTGTTCCGTTTTTTATCTTAACTTAGCATGGTTTCTTGCTTCATGATTCTGTTTTATGATTATCTGGGATGATTATTTAAAATTCATATTACCAGACTGGTCCTCTGATATGGAAAGGTTTGGGAATCTGTATTTCAAATGAACTCTATAGGTAATCCAAAATAAACTACAATGTAAGATACACTGTAATGGGCTTTGTAGATATAAAGTTAAAACCCATCTATCTCTATTTTCCAGATTACTGCCTGAACAGGAGCCCTATGCTGTTCTTTCCTCTTTTTCTGGTCCCTAAAGAGTCCTAGTTATTATCATCCTCAGTTATGGATATATACAAAATTTTGACACAATATATAAAAGAAAATGGGATTTTCACAGGTGAGATTATAAAGAACTACGTTTTTTTGCAATGAAAATAGACTTATATTTTCGGCTTATAAAAATAACATGCTTGTTTGTTCATAGGTCCAGCACTCTGTGTGGAGCCCAAGAATGATCGGCAAGAAACTAAGCCATATCTCTGCTCAAATGCAGGCTGAAGTTAAAGGTGTGAGGAAGGAACAAGGTGCACGTGAATGGAATCCAACTCTTGGAGAACTTCAAAGGGGGAATTTTCAAATCTTTTCTTGTACAACCTAGCAAGCTGCCACACAATCATTTAAGACTTCTTAATAAAACTGCTTTTTTAACCTTAAAAAAAATCCCCTTCCCCAAACTTGCATGCTATGGTAACTGGAATAAATGAGAAAGGTATAAAGCAGAAAGTCAAACATGCCTGGAATTCCTGAGCCCTGAGAGACTCCTCATTACCCTTTGAGTGTCCTCTTCACACAACTCTATGCACACACACAAACGCATAATACATAAAGGTGATCATATCGTGCTTGCTATTTTTATTGTACGCATCTTTAAAAAATCATTTTTTTTATTTTTGAGATGGAGTCTCTTTCTGTTGCCCAGGCTGGAGTGCAGTGGCGCAATCTTGGCTCACTGCAACCTCCGCCTCCTGAGTTCAAGCGATTCTCCTGCCTCAGCCGCCTGAGTGTCCATAATATATTTTAAATGTGTGTGTTCCACCACACTTCGCTATTTTTTCTTTTGTATTTTTAGTAGAGATAGGGTTTCACCATGTTGTTCTGACTTCAAATGATCTGCCCACCCCGTCCTGCCAAATTGCTGGGATTACAGGTGTGAGCCATCATGCTTGCCAGCCCCCTTCCCATCCTCTCTTCTGCATCTCCCCAATCTGCCAATGGGTAATCATCTCAGTGGTTTTGTTTTTATCATTCCATACCTTTCTTCCTGGTCATATGATCATATATACCATATATTTAAATGGGAACTTGTAACTGCTTGTTTAAAAAATGGGATCTTTTATATATACTTTTAGGTATCTTACATTTTTCACTTAAAATATATTATGGAATTCCCTCAATTCTATTGACATAAATCTAATTCATCCCATTCAATGGCAGCATAATATTCATTTATTTAATCATTTCCCTAGGATGAGTAACTTTGTTTTGCTTTCATTTTTTTTTTTTTTGTGGGATAGATTATCACAAGTGGAATGGCTGAGTTTAAAGACATGTATACTGTAAAATTTAATAAATATTGCAAGAATAATTTCCAAAAAAGAGAAAGTCATATTTTTACCAATGTTGCATGAAAATATCTTTTTATGCGGATGCATGCCAACCATGGGTAGAATCATTTGAAAGCATGTTGCCAATCTGATAAGTGCAACATAATATGACAGTGTGGTTGGAGCTTGCATTTCCTTAGCTACTTGCATTTCATTGAGTTTAAGACTTTTCTAAAAGTGTTTAGCTGGTTATTTTAGTTTTTTCTTTGAATTGTATTTTCGTGCTTTTTTCTATTTTTATTGATTTGTTTTTTGTTATTATTTTGCAGGAAATTATTGGTATTATAGTTATTAATCTTTGGAGAGCATTGGCAATATTCTTTATAATCTACTATTTGTATCTTTTAAATTGTTACACAGTTCAATATTGCTGCCATTTATTTTAAATTTTTTCATTTTCTTTCTTTCTTAAACAACTAGAATATTAATAAATATGTGCCCTTAGAATTTTCCAAAATATAGATCTTACCTTTAAGCCTTCAATTTATAAGAACTTTAATTTTATATATGTTTGGAGATACAGCTTTCATTTTCTTAGGGTCATTCTGGCGTCAAAATGTATTATTTTATTCTAATAAATTTCTGGCTCAACATTCTGACACTTAAATTATAGCATGAGTTTTTCTACAAATTGACATACAAAATATTTTATTTGTGAAGTTTTAAAACTTTCATTTCCATATCGCTTTTTCTCTAATCTCTCTATCATGTTCTGCTCCTAGCATCCCACTTATAGAGCCTTCTCACTGTTCCGGTTCTAACCTTTTACCCCCACCACAAAGCTCTGAACATGCATCTCTACTGAGAAAGAGATAGCACTCCCACAATGTATCAGACCCTGTGCTAAAAAAGAGGCAATATCAATGTCAGAGAGAACAGGTGTGCAATCATGGCTCCTCTAAGAGTGACACTCAGAAAAGAAAGCCAAAAAGAAGGTTACCGTGGTGAGCAAAGACAAAAGTGCGTAACAATTCCAGAGGGTTCTAATCTCCATTCAGATAATTTAATGTCTGGCCGACAAGCAAACCCTTTCACATAATAAAACCCTTCAAGGATACCTTATTCTTTTTTTTTTTTTTTTAGCTTGCAATCTGAAATGTTTTCCGTATTTTTTTTATTGCATTTTAGGTTTTGGGGTACATGTGAAGAACACGCAAAATTGTTGCATAGGTACACCCATGGCAGTGTGATTTGCTGCCTTCCTCCCCATCACCTATATCTGGCATTTCTCCCCATGCTATCTCTCCCCACCTCCCCACCCCCCGTCCCTCCCCCATTTGCCCCTAACAGACCCCAGTGTGTAGTGCTCCCCTCCAAGTTACCTTTCTTTTTTTAAAAAAATTATTTATTATACTTTAAGTTCTCGGGTACATGTGCAGTGCAGGTTTGTTACATAGGTATACACTTGCCATGGTGGTGGTTTGCTGCAACCATTGCCCCGTCATCTACATTAGGCATTTCTCCTAATGCTATCCGTCCTCAATCCCCCCACCAGCCAGGCCCCAGTGTGTGATGTTCCCCTCCCTGTGTCCGCATGTTCTCATTGTTCAACACCCATTAAGTTATCTTTCTTTAAAATTGTGGACTATAGATAATGTTCTAAAGACCACTCCTTCCTTTGCTCCTACCCATTCTTCCCTTTTCTCCACAGAATGAGGTAAACTATTCTGCCTTTTCCCTGGGCAGCAAATTAACACTCTAGAGTCAGGTATAAAGTGCGATCAAGCTTTCTTACCTCCTGTTGCAAAAATAAGGTGAAGAGCAAAATCCTGGGGACTGTTTTCAATCTGCCAATGGAAAAAATGAACAAATATAAATTCTTTGCTATTATATGATGTTTTCTAACAGGAAAAGACCCAAATCGTGTCTGTTTTCTCTCTTCCATTTTTCACTTTTAGACATAAAATCTTCTCTGCTTGTATGGGAATCATATAATTTTTTAAGGGCCAGTTACTAAAAGCTGTTATACATAAGAAAGAATCTTTCAGTACTCAACATCCAATTTAGATTTGCATGTTCATAGGTCTTTTACAGAAGAGTGGATTTATGTGTTTACAGTTGAATTATATATAAGATACTTATAGCTCAGTTAAGTGATAAAGGTTACCTTAAATTTTTGGAGAAGTTGCTTTATTACTTCTTCAGTTCTCATGTTACTGTTTACTCTGACCTTAGTTTCTGATCCAAAGGCTGGAATGAAAATTGATGTCTAGAAAAAGAATCGTCATATAAGTCTTTAAAATTATATTGTATTGACAGTAGATCTTGAACATTGTCTTCTTACAGGGCAAAAAAAAAAAATCCAAGGTCATCCATTTAAAAATTTGTTTTTGTTTGTTCTTCTTTGTTGTTGTTGGATATTATATGTCCTTTTAAGCAGCTTTATATTATTTCTAGAGTAAATTAGGTAAAACACCATTTGAGGATGTTTATAACATTTTCACCGGGCAATTACATCCCTCTTTAGTGCAGTTCAGGATTTCAAAATAAATTAAATATAACTACAGATATGTGTGGGACATATGCAAATATTATGCCATTTTATATAAGGTACTTGAGTATCTGTGAATTTTGATATCTGCAGGAGGGTGAGGGAGTCCTGAAACCAATTCCCCACAGGTACCAAGGAATGAATACATGTATTTCTGGGTTAAAAATCTATACAGAGATTAAGATGTGTTTGTGCTTAGGCAAGGGCTGAACTGTCTGTTTAGGCAAGTTAATATGTAAGTACATTGCTGATCAGTGGGAAGATTATATAATTCTTGAAAGTGATGATATTATTCCAAAGAATGTCACAGAATTCTCAAATATTTATTGACTTAACATAGTCCTATGTACCAAGAATTTTTCTAAACCCTTTATAAATGTTAACTAATTTAATTATCATAACAGTCATAAGTAGGCAAAATTAATTTTAAATTCTGGGATACAAATGATATACGCTGAAATTTAAGAAGAGAAGCAACAGTGAGTGGAGACTCACAGTGGGTTAGTTGATGGTATATGTGTAACTTATGACATTCATGGTGGAGAAAATCCAGTTCCATGTGTACCAGAGCAGAAGAGAGGGAAAATATTTTACTGATTATGTAGCAGAAAGTAAGAAAAAAATGTCACCATATGTGTATTTAAGAAATAGATAGAAATATTAAGTAAAGATTTATTTCCACATATTTTATTTACATGCACAATCTCCAAGTATTCCATGACTCTGTAGAAATGAGGTGGGTTCAGCAGATGTGGAGATGGGTGGGTTTTGGGGTGGCTCATTGGAATGTTAGAAAGATGAGTCCTATATTGAGAGATCAGCAAATTAACATCCAAGTATAAAACACACACATATATAACACCCACACTCATATAACACACATACACACATGGCATTTGTTTGAATAAAAATATGGATATGTAAATAAGTTTTCTGAAAAGATGTGAGGAGAGTGACTAGGATAAAATTTTTTAAGTATAAAAAATCAATGTTTGTAGACATTTTAGAGCATGGATGAATTATTCTGTGACACTTACAAGCTCTATGGAAAACCACGTGTTCATCCTGCACTAAGGTGAGAGTGTGTTGTACATGTGGTTTGATGTTGTTTATGTGAAGCTTCATGTAGTATGATAATAACATAGATTAGCATGCAGGACCTAGAATTTAGTGCCCACTAACTATCCACTAACTCCGACTTTGTCAACTCACTTAACATCTTTACTGACTCACTTAACATATATTTAATAAATGATTTCATTTATAAAATAAGAGTAGGACTAATCTCTAAGAGTCCTTTTAAAATGTCAACATATAGTGAATTTGGAATCATGCTTTTCAGAGCAGTATTTTAAATTTGTAGTCTTTATAGCAGTTGTGTTGGTCAAAATGCATAATGAAACCTGTTATCATTTATTATTGCATGGATAGAAATATACTACTAGTTAAGTCATATTCACCATAACTGATCTCCAGATATCATAATGTAAGCCTTTAATATGTGTGTTATTCATAGCCTAACAATATTGGCATTAAAAAGGGTTTCATAGTATAAAAACATCTTATGATGTGCAGCAACTTATGAAACATAACTACTAAAATTCCTTGATGCCCATCATTGTATAATTGTTGATAGAATGCTTTGTTTTTTCTTTTTTGTTTGTATTGTTTTTTGCTAGTTATTAAATTGCAGTGAATGACATTTGTGTAAAATATCTACAGTCCCAGCTTGAGCTTATTCAGTCAACAGCATAAGCTAATGTAAACTGAGTTCTTCTTTTGCGCCAGATACTATTCTTATCCTTAATTTACCCCATTTCATTCCATCTCATCAATAATCTTGTAAAGTAAGAAGAATGAAGAAACTAAGACCAAGAGATGGAGGAGGTTTTAAGCTTACTTGCTCAGCAAGAACGTAAAACCAGGCTGTCAAGCTCCCGGGCCCAAGCTTTTAACCACCATCCTGTGCTGCTAACCTAGTGTCAATTTTATTTTCAGCACAAGTGATCCAATCTGAAAACCACTTGCTTAAAGCAATGTGGCTTTCCTTCTTCAGCACAAATTACCCCACAAGATAATGAAATGCGACATGATTTCTGAGAAGAGAGAACAGGGACAGCTGGTAGCTGCCTGCCCATGGGGGACTATGAATGCTACTTTATAGCTATCAGGATAATTCTGGAGCCAGAAAATTCTGATATGAATAAAGAATTGAGAAGAGAGGTTTCTCCCACCAGACCCCAAACACCCACTATCGATACTCTCCCAAGAGTAGAAGAAGAAGGAGGAAATAAGGTGGAAATCCTTACAGGAGAAAGCCTACAAAGAAATGAATTCAGATTTCTTATTAAAGGCCTCAGAGGATAGCTATCACACTGTAAGTGCTAAGTATTTATGAGATGGAGCAATGAATGATTGCTAAGGTACATCACATGAAAAACATTTGAATTCTGGAAAAAATGATGATATATTTCCTGCTTCAGCAAAACGTAATGTCTTGCAAGCACTACGGAAAGGCACATATAAATTTAACACGTATTAAATGAAAAATCAGAATGTGAATTGTATCTAAACGACAACTAAACTTGTATAAAAAGAATGTGTGTACAGGTAAAAGACCTGGAAGGCAACATGGCAACATGAGAAGTTCGATTTATGGGAATAAATTGGCCTGCAGCTTTTTCCTTTTATTTAAATGCTAATGATCAAATGTCTTTTGATCCAACCTCTTTGTAACACTTACATGATTCCAATATTATTGCTGGTATGTTGGTTTCCCTGCTCAATCCCTGAGCTCAATGCTGGCTAAGACATCAGATGCCTCATCTGCATATTTTTAATATTTGGCACAGTGTCTGCCACTTAGATAAAGTTCACACATCATGATGGTTAAAAACTTGTGTTCTGGAGTCAGACAAAGCTGCATTCAGGTTGAGAGTTACTGCTTAAAGGAAGTATAATCTAAGACAAATTGCTTAATCTCCATAAGCCTCAATTAGCTTATATGTCAAGTAGAGAAAATAATGGTATATATTTCACAGGGTTGTTTTAGTGATTAATAAGATAATTCAGTAAAAATCAATTTAAAAGATTTAGTTTAATATCTAGCACATAGAGAGTGCCCCAAAATGTTAGACATGCTACTACTATTATTATTATGAATTTAAATTGCAAATTGAATTGAGTGGTATTGTTAGTGAAATAGGCAACCTTATTTTGTATTACATTAATGGAATTATAACTCACTTACTTCATGGTTATAGAAGTGTCCGTTAATAGAGGCCCTATTTTTCTGTCTTTCTTTTCTGTCCATCATCGGAGGTTTCATCCTTTTTCTCACGAGGGTTGCCTCACTCATGGTTCTATAGAGCATTGGGGAGTCTGGTTCATCCTCTGCATGTGGCTTCAGGGTGCTGATGTCATAAGATAAATAGTCTGGGAAGAATACAGATTATAAGCTCATATCAATTAGCTGTTTGTCTCCTAGCATCCTGAGTGGATTTGTGTATGCTATTAATTTTAGGAATATTGCTATTTTCTGGCTGTGTAAAAGCATTATAGTCCACTGCTTAGCTGTATATTTACTTATTAAATGTTGCTTGAGACTGACTCAGATAGCAAATTCTGCTGGTATCTCATATAAAATTTTTATGTCTCATTCTTATGTTTTATAAGAAATGATTACAATTACCATATTTGGGGTTTGGGGATTCATTTAATCTTAATTTATTGGGGGGTGCATTTCATGGCATTTCCGAATGTTAGAGCCAGAATAAACCTGATACTTTATCAGTCTAATCTCCTATAGGTAAGAAAAGTACAGTGAGTTGAAGTGGCTTTCCTATGGACATGGTACTTATGATAGAATCAGGTCTGGATCCATATTACACTTTGGCTCCAAGTTCATTGGCTCTTCCCTTGAAAAATAAACATTGGGCCTTAGTTTTCCTATAAAACTACAGAAAGCTCTTTGAGAAGCCATTTACATGGCATATCGAGCATTGAAAGATTTTCTTCCCCATCATTTGTAAAAGCAAAATGAATAGTATGCTTTGGACTAGTGCCTACTATTAATAGTAATATATCACAAAGATAATTCATATTATATTCTTTTTAGAACATTCCAGAAGTATGATATGAATAACTTTTTACCTTAGTTGCCCACTATCTTATTATTTCTTCTCATTGAGTCATGTATATTCAACAATGATTCATAATTTATTAGTCAAAATTTGATTATTAAATTATTACAATTTCTACAGCAGATTTTAGAGTATAAAATTATAGTGTAGCATTGATCAGCTCTAGTGCCTATTGCGTAGGCAGATGTTTAAATGGAACTGAATTGAGTTACAATGTGTTACTAGCCTAAGATGCAGAATATTCAAACTTACCTTCTGGTCCCCTTTCTGCTTGTATCCAGTTGATAGTACCTTTTACAATTTCCTCTACTGTGCATATTCATATGTAAGAATAAGACCATTTGGTGGCATTTGTGTTTTATTTTACTTTAGGATTTTAAATAATTTTCAATTGTAATTAGAATGTCATTAAATAGGAAAGAGATATTTCTCCCTTCTCTAGCACTGGTGTTTAAATACAAGTAGATTTTTATGATATATTTGATGCCAAAATACTGGGATTTCCTTAGGTTTAATAGATATTTTAAAAAGGATAATTGGAAGGGCCCATATACAACAAGATGTAAAGATCCCATGAGACAAAGATAAGAGAACCCTGGAAGGAACATCATGTTTGTCATAGGATCTGGGTTCTTGTGGAGCAGGAGAGGAGGCAGAATTGAGAATCACATGAACAAAAAGAAAACAAATATTGGAAGTTGCTGGTAGGCTTATGAAGTTAATGCTAGTGGGATACCCTTGTTCACACTGAACTGACTTGGTAAATCATAGCCCCATTTCAGGCACGTGAACCCTGTCCACCACCCCTCACTCTAGCTTCAGTCACCAGCATCTGCTTTGAATCTGATGTATATATGAGAATTACATGAAAACATTCATATAAATTACAAAATATCATGCCTGATACTTAGGAGAGTCTCAACAGATTACAGCTATCAATATCATTATTATTACTCTCACATCATCACCATTATGATTACAATTACTAATGTCACACATCACTGGAGCTGGCATTTCCCATTGGTTTGGCAAGTTCAGTATGAATCCATATGATCCTTCAATGTATTTATCTTTTAAAAAATATCTTTGAGCATAAAGGCTGTTGAATTTTGTCAAAGGCCTTCTCTGCATCAATTGAGATAATCATGTGGTTTTTGTCTTTGGTTCTGTTTATGTGGTGAATTACGTTTATAGACTTGCGTACGTTGAACCAGCCTTGCATCCCTGGGATGAAGCCTACTTGATCATGGTGGATAAGCTTTTTGATGTGCTGTTGCAATCGGCTTGTCAGTATTTTATTGAAGATTTTTGCATCTATGTTCATCATGGATATTGGCCTGAAGTTTTCTTTTCTTGTTGAGTCTCTGCCCTCAATAAGCTAGGTATTGATGGAACGTATCTCAAAATAATAAAAGCTATTTATGACAAACCAACAGCCAATATCATACTGAATGGGCAAAAACTGGAAGCATTCCCCTTGAAATGTGGCACCAGACAAGGATGCCCTCTCTCACCACTGCTATTCAATATAGTATGAGAAGTTCTAACCAGAGCAATCAGGCAAGAAAAAGAAATAAAGGGCATTCAAACAGGAAAGGAGGAAGTCAAATTGTCTCTATTTGCAGACGACATGATTGTATATCTAGAAGACCCCATCATCTCAGCCCCAAATCTCCTGAAACTGATAAGCAACTTCAGCAAAGTCTCAGGATACAAAATCAATGTGCAAAAATCACATGCATTCCTATACACCAATAACAGACTTAAAGAGAGCCAAATCAAGAACAAACTTCCATTCACAATTGCCACAAAGAGAATAAAATACCTAGGAATACAACTAACAAGGAACATAAAGGACCTCTTCAAGGAGAACTATAAGCCACTGCTCAACGAAATAAGAGAGGACACAAACAGATGGAGAAACATTCCATGTTCCTGGTTAGGAAGAATCAATATGGTGAAAATGGCCATACTGCCCAAAGTAATTTACAGATTCAATGCTATCCCCATCAAGCTACCAATGACCTTCTTCGCAGAACTGGAAAAAAACACATTAAACTTCATATGGAACCAAAAGAGAGCCCGCATAGCCAAGTCAATTCTAAGCAAAAAGAATAAAGCGGGAGGCATCACACTACTGGACTTCAAACTATACTACAGGGCTACAGTAATCAAAACAGCATGGTACTAGTACCAAAACAGAGATATAGACCAATGGAACAGAACAGAGGTGTTGGAGGCAACACAACATATCTACAACCATCTGATCTTTGACAAACCTGACAAAAACAAGCAATGGGGAAAGGATTCCCTGTTCAATAAATGGTGTTGGGAAAGCTGGCTAGCCATGTGCAGAAAGCAGAAACTGGACCCCTTCCTGACACCTTACAATAAAATTAACTCCAGATGGATTAAAGACTTAAACATAAGACCTAACACCATAAAAACCCTAGAAGAGAATCTAGCAGGACCATTCAGGACATAGGTGTAGGCAAGGACTTCATGACCAAAACACCAAAAGCATTGACAACAAAAGCCAGAATAGACAAATGGGACCTAATCAAACTCCATAGCTTCTGCACAGCAAAAGAAACAGTCATTAGAGTGAATTGGCAACCAACAGATTGGGAAAAAATTTTTGCAGTTTACCCATCTGACAAAGGGCTGATATCCAGAATTTACAAAGAACTAAAACAGACTTACAAGAAAAAAACTAACAAGCCCATTCAAAAGTGGGCAAAGGATATGAACAGGCACTTTACAAAAGAAGACATACATGGGGCCAACAAACATGAAAAAATGCTCATCATCACTGGTCATCAGAGAAATGCAAATCAAAACAACATTGAGATACCATGTCACGCCAGTTAGAATGGCGATCATTAAAAAATCTGGAGACAACAGATGCTGGAGAGGATGTGGAGAAATAGGAACACTTTTGCACTGTTGGTGGGAGTGTAAATTAGTTCAACTGTTGTGGAAGACAGTGTGGCAATTCCTCAAGGACCTGGAAATAGAAATTCCATTTGACCCAGCAATCCCATTACTGGGTATATATCCAAAGGATTACAAATCATTCTACTATAAGGACACGTGCACACGAATGTTCATTGCAGCACTGTTTACAATAGCAAAGACCTGGAACCAACCCAAATGCCCATCAATGATGGACTGGATAGGGAAAATGTGGCACATATACACCATGGAATATTATGCAGCCATCAAAAACGATGAGTTTGGGTCTTTGTAGGGACATGGATGAACCTGGAAACCATCATTCTCAGCAAACTGACAGAAGAGCAGAAGATCAAACACCGCATGTTCTCACTCATAGGCGGGTGTTGAACAATGAGAACACATGGACACAGGGAGGGGAGCACTACACACTGGGGTCAGTTGGGGGGAAATAGGGGAGGGACGGTGGGGGGTGGGGAACTGGGGAGAGATAGCAAGGGGAGAAATGCCAGATGTAGGTGATGGGGAGGAAGGCAGCAAATCACACTGCCACATGTGTACCTATGCAACAATCTTGCATGTTCTTCACATGTACCCCAAAACCTAAAATGCAATAAAATAAATAAATGGGGAAAAAATTAAAAAAATAAAAAAATAAAAAATATCTTTGAAATAACTTCATCAAATATAAAATTGACTCCAATATATCTGTGTCTTTCTGAGAAGTTATTTAAATATCTGTTAACTAACTAAAATGTTCAGCTTCTAAAAAGATATATAATTAGGTCTGACGGGCTTGCTCTAACATATGCAGGTATTGAGAATGATAAATGATTCTAATCTTTGGGGAAAATACTGGACAATTTTATGAATACAAACTTTATTAAAACTATTAACTCTCCCTATTCTAATAAATCTAAGTGACTTAATATAATTGCTTTTAAAATTACATTTTATATACCAAAGTAAGTTTCCTAAACATCATACAAGCACTACAGTGACTTAAGTTACTATGCCCCTAAGACATTTAAAAAATATATGTACATATAAAATAAGAGTTTATTGTGTAGTGGTATGAAAAACGTTAGATTTCAGGGAAGTATATAGGGTCATATTTTACATTAATTAAAAACTAATTCTCCCAATTAATAAGATTTTGATACTGACCTTCCTGGAAATTCCTTGTTTCAGACATTGGAATCTGGGTCCTGTCCAGCTCGCCAATACGATAGAGATCATCAAATTCCCCCCAGCGTGTCATTCTGAAAAGTAAGAAATC
The DNA here is from genome assembly GCF_009761245.1 of Sapajus apella. Classification (NCBI taxonomy): domain Eukaryota; kingdom Metazoa; phylum Chordata; class Mammalia; order Primates; family Cebidae; genus Sapajus; species Sapajus apella. The sequence goes on from NW_022437061.1 coordinate 1,405,460, forward strand.
TTGTAAGTAACATCAGTTCCATTCATATTGAAGTCTATGATGGTTTCTAGATTTACAATATTAATATAGTAATACTGTGGGCCTCTGTAGGTGGATATATCATCCAAAGTTATAACAATTTTATGATATTAAAATTATATTCATACCAAAGTGGTCAGTATGTATTTTAAATACTTCCTCTACTTTTACAGAGCACGTCTTCTTGATATAATAATTCAGTTACACACTGAAGTGCACATTATATAGATTCTGTAAAACATATGTTCAAATTGAATTGGCAGAAACCAAGATGATCAATTGTTACAAGATATTGGATAATACTCTTAGGAGAGTTTAGATATAAGATTATTTTTATACATTCTGTCAATATGTATTGAGTACCTATTGCATTCAAAACATTGTTAGGTAGAGTGGCTCTAAAATGAGAAAATATGGGGCCTGTCTTTTAAGGCCCTTGATGACCATGAAGAATGTAGTTTACAAAGAAGGAAAATGTATGAGACATTTTGGCCAGAAAATTAATATTTCACAGAGAAACTAACAATTTTAAGCGCATTCTAGTGCTCAGAACAAATGAAACCTGACAAGTGTTTATTTTTACAGCAGGTCAAAACTCAATTTTATTTTATTTATCAGGTCTCAAACAACTTTCTTATTCTCTCTGTGCCTGTGTCCTCATCTGTAAAATGGAAATGATAATGGTATGAAGTAGGATAGGGTCGTCGTGAGGTTGGAAAGAGTTAATTTCTATAAAATTCTTGAAACAGTGCTCGAAAATGGTAAGCATTCAATATGGATTAAAAATAATTATAATCATCCTCATCTCCATTGTCATCATCATCATCATCATCACCAGCATCTCTATCCATTTCATTCCTGATGGGCTAGGAACCACTGGCAACCCAAAGTGTTCCTAGATATTTCTAGACAAATGGTTGCTATTATTTAAGAGTCTCCTCAATAATGTTTGTTTTCCTTATGACTAAAATATATTCAGTTATAGGGAATTTGTGGCACTGACTCTTCCCAAATGTCATTGGTGGCAACAAAAAGTAATGGCAGTGAATATGAAAAAAATCATCCCCTTTCTTCTTTACTTTTGAATTCTTTTGAAGTCTGTTTTATGGTTATTATATCACTTGAGTCTCGCAATAGCCTTATGAAGTACAGAAAGTAATCCTAATATATTTGTTAATTTCAGAATACAGCAAATCCAAACAAATGTTATAAAGCCCAACTGTAGGTAATAACTTTAGCTCAAAGAAAAACTACCAGTTCCTAACTCAGAATCTAATTAGTCTTATGGCAGATAAAATTATCCATTTCCCCCAATCTATTAGGAGCTTAATAATCAGAAAGTGGCAAGTATAATTATCATAGAAAGAAGGTTAGCAATGGAAAAGGCAATACCAATGAAAAACAGAAACCAAAAAATGCAAAGTAATGTGATGTTATTTCATAAGGCTAAAGATAAGAATCCCTGGGATGCTGGGCAAATTCCTGGCAGACGTAACAGCTTAGAGTTGTCACACAAATACAGGCTGCCAGAAGTGGTCTAATATATTCTGTGTTTGGCCCCTTATCTTTTCCACCTTCAACAGCAGAAAACACCAGTTTTCAGCTCTGGATTGTGTAATTTGAAGCGTCACCCCATGCAACTGTGCACATGACTAAGCTCTAGGGCAGTTATCCAGAGTTTTCAAGAGAAAACTGGTTGGAACTTAATGTAATATCAAATAGTTTAACTTGCCCAAACATGAGACTTCTGTTGCTCTGACCAAAGTTCAGGATGTATGGTCATTTGCAAATTTAAACTGTGGGGAGGTTTTCTGAAGAGTTTAAAAATAAAAAGGAGGTAGAGTTTTGATAGACAAATAGAATATGGTCACTTCCCTCCCATATTGTAAGAAAAAAAAACCACCACTGACATTATTCAAATGTACACCTGTCCAGTTCGTGCTCTTTATGTTATTGTGCCATGACTTGTCCAAAATATGCAAAAGCTGAGTTTGGAAAGATTAAAAACAGAAGTGAAAAATAGTGTAAGCAAATACAACCTTAACAAGGCTGTTCTTTTCTTTTGTTAATGAAAGACTTCCAAAACACTTGTACCAGATATGAGAGATCAAAGCACTGCCCATAGAATTGTTTCCATAAAGGGTAACAAGTGGTCAGAGCTCAAATAAGCTGATTTTTTAAAAAGCTTCTTCACTCTAATTAAGCTCATACTTCCTCTATGTGATTCATTTCAAACATAATTAAAGCAAACTAATGTGACAAGACCAATGATTCTCTCAAAGAGTGAACTGAAAGACACAAGATTACAGCCCTTCCTGCGGCTGAAGTTCCGTGTCATTTACTCCACGTTTACCTGCTGCAGATATAAAATCTGTCATCTTGCAAGAGCAGAGGTAAAAGTTTTGCCCAGAGATGCCCAATGTGGGAAAAAGAAAACAGGAGAAGTCTAAGAGTAAGGATATAGTCAATTTCTTTTCACAATTAAAGGTTGAGAATTTAAATGGATGTTATCTTAAATGAAACACCCAGAGGGAGGGTGTCTAGGATTGGATTGAAACAACAACAAAAATGATACCTTAGCCCATTAGCAAAGCAGAAGCCGGGGAAAAGCCATTTCCAATTATGCTATGCCTTCCTGCCTGAATGTTCAGCTGGCTCCCAGGAAATATTCTTGGCGAATTAATGACAACCAAATCTACTCTTGTTCTTGTGTGCATGTGGCTCTGTGTGTATGTATAAGGAATGGAATCTTTTTTTGCCAAATGTTCTATGGTCAGTCTTGTTACTTTGGAAAAGGACAAGCCGATGAAGGTTTCTAGGTAATTTTTCTCAACTTTAAACAAAAAGAGAGCCAATTCCTGTTTGTTTCACAGCAATATACTAATAAACAATGTAAAATGTAAATGGATCCTACAGCAGGTACTATTCTAAAATAGTATCCCGAGGATATTATTTTAGAACCTGTGGCAGTATATGGAGAGGCATATTACCTTGTCCACTTGGGTTCTTGAAACTCATTCAAAAATTCAGAACTGCTAGGAACATGGGTTTTTACATTTGAGAACTTAAAAAATATCTTGGTTAATAATAACATTGTATATTTCAAAAGAGTTAAAGGAGAGAAGTTTTTATATTGTCTATTCTCACTGCAAAAAAGATAAATATTTGAGATGATTGATATGTTAATTAAGCTGTTTTGTTCATTCTGCAATGCATATATGCATAAAACGTCGTATTCCATAAATGTATAGAATGATTATTTGTCAATTAAAAATAAAATAAAACTTAGAACATCTCTTGGTAAAGCCATTCAAAATAATGATGGCTTAAGGTGATACTACAATTACCTTATTTCATCTCTTTGACATTTTCCTTTAATGTTTGATATTTATTACATTTTCATGAATTAAAAAATTAAAATACATCAAACAGATGTGGCTGTTCAGAGAATTTTGCAACGAAGTCTTAGGTAATATAAAGTATGATAGTTAATTTTGTAAATTCATATCTTACACAGTTTCCCAAAAGCAGATCCCGTGAGTAATTTTTCCTTTTAAATGATGCTCCTGGTTATTTAGAATCATCAGCCCTATCAGTCATCAGGTGCCTGAAGTGAGAAATATGGGGCTTTCTCAGTCTGCCTCAGCCTGCAGCCTCCCTTCTGTTCTTCCTTAGGCTCTGAGCCCTAACTTCATTGGTAATCCTTAGCTTGGATGGGAGACACAAGATAGACAGAGGGACCAAATAGTCACAACAAAGCAGACGTAATTTAACGACAGGCTTCTGGGGATTTTACTCTGTTCTATGTTTTGAATCTCTTCTTTGTGCCAGGCACACAGTTTAGCACTGAGATGCAAAGATGAATAAAGCACATTCCCTACCACCAAAAAGCTTACACTATAGACAAGGAGACAAGTATACAAAAATAAAATTGACTGCATGTGTGTCAAATGATATAGAAAAGTTTTCAGTGCACTTAGTATAGACTGAGGGGTCAGAAATTGCATTCTAGAGAACATGTTATCTGAGCTGAGTCTTAAAGGATTGTTGGAGGGCAGTCAGGCAAATTGATGTGGAGAAGCAGGTGGACTTCCAGGTAGAGTCAGGAAAATTAGAAATTACATGAAATGTGTAGGGAATTACAAAACATTCAGCATGGCAGTAGCATAATGTTTGAGAAATATTGGCAAGGTGAAAATCATAGTAGTGCTTAAATATTTTTTTCCAAATGAAAAGCAGATTTCTGTCAAGGTGATAACTGATTTTCCTTAGTTGTGGCCAAAGATCACATTGGGTAAATTGTCCTGGCAGCTCTTTCTCCATTGTCTCCTCTGATAGGATGCCAGCTCATCTAACAATGGATGGGAGGATAAATAGTATGAAAAGAAGGCTTGGTATCTCAAGGTATATACAAAGTGGGTTAAGCTGGAGAGTAAAGGACTAAAAAAGAAGGGATAGAAAAAAAGATGAAAGGAACTTTTATATAGGTATGATTCTTGCTAGGGATATTTATTAATTTTTCTAAAACTTGTAAGAGAGTAAGGAAAAGGTTAGCCCAACCTGGATATCCAAGGTACACTTGCATAAACTCACACAGAGGACTATTTAGTTCATTTATTTAATTTCAAATGCATTTTTGGGTACTCTGTTGAAAAGGATTGGGACAATCAGATGGAGCATCATTAAGTTTCCCTGGTACAAAGCATGATGAGCCCTTTGTTCCAAGGAAATAAGACATTTAGATTTTATTCTCTTATTTTAGAAACCAGGCCAGGGTAAATAAAATTCTGCCTTTATATTTTGTCTTTTTCAATGAGGGAATACAGTCTCCAGCAAAGAAGTAACAGAGTAGAGTCAAGACCTCAGGCTGTGGAGCCCAGACAGCAGTAAGGTCCAGTCCAGTTCTGCCACATTGTAATTGCAGATCTTGTACAAAGTAACTAATCTTGAAGAACCTGGTTTCTAAACACCTACTTAATGGAGTTGCCAGGAAATAAAGTGAGATTGTGTATGATCATTTCCACAGAAGCCTAAGTTTCCCTCATTAAGAATGCACACAATAAAACTAGATATGAAGATGATCTTCTGAGGAATTAAAAACATGAAAAATAGCTTACCCTTTGCTGGAGAAGACATCTGATAACTTCATCGTGGTAAAAGAAGAGAATGGCTTCTCATCTTGTATTTTTAGCTGTATAGGTCGTTTTACTCCCCAGAAGATGTCCAGCATTCCTTCCACCATTAGTTTGCCATCTTCAGTCTAAGGAAGAAATCAATAATCCCCCAGATTGTTTTTGTATTATTTACAGCAAGTAAATATTTTAACTGAAAATGTAGAAATTAAGTGCATAAGAAACCTTAATAGGTTAAAAAGAAATCCCAAGGGTATTGTTTGGCTTTCCACTTTATCTACAAAACGATTCTATTTTTAAAACATTCTTTTATTTTTTGGAAACAGTGATACCCAGCAAAGTAAGTAAATCAAAATGGTAATGGCATGTCCACCAGAGGGCACAGTATGTTAAAACACTTTCTGAACTCTATGATTTTTCAATTAAGTGGAATTTTAATTCTCTAATTTTGTTTAATTTAAAATTAAAGCAAATTTAAAAACTGTAATGAACTAGAAATCAGAAAAAAAACTATTTAAAGATTTAGCAGCTATTTCCTCATTTCTGAACAGAAAAAAATTTAACTCACAAAGTTATGCAGAACAAGTAAAATAATATATGTGAAAACATGCTGTAAAATTCAAAATATTATGGACATGATTTTTTTTTGAGACGGAGTCGCACCCTGTCACCAGGCTGGAGTGCAGTGGTGTGATCTTGGCTCATTGCGACCTCCGCCTCCCGGGTTCAAGCGATTCTCCTGCCTCAGCCTCCCGAGTAGCTGGGACTACAGGCAAACGTCATCACGCCCAGCTAATTTTTTTTTTTTTGTATTTTTAGTAGAGATGGGGTTTCACTAAGTTGGCCAGGATGGTCTCAATTTCTTGACCTCATGATCTGCCCGCCTCAGCCTCCCAAAGTGCTACAGGCATGAGCCACCGCACCTGACTAGATAGGATATTTTTGTAAAAACAACAGCATTTGAAGAATTTCTTTAAAATTAGAAATATAGTATAATAGAAGAAGGAAACAAGCTTAACATTGTGAATTTTGTGGAAACTTTTGAATTAAAGTATAAATAGTCATTGTATATATATATATCTCAAAGTCATTTTCCAATGTTAAAGTAATGATTTCTGTTATAAAAGCTTTGGAAAATACAGAAACTAACAAAAGTCATATGCCAGCAACAAAATATCTATTTTAATATCCATTAGCTATTATTAATATTATGAAAAATCGATCGTTAGAAAGCATTTAATAACTCAATTCTTATTTGAGAGCGTAATGAAAACTCCAGACTGAGATCACACAGACCTGTGCTCAAACCCTGGCTCTGCCACTTCCTAGCTGTGGCCTTGGACAAGTTGCTGGCCACCTTTAAGATTGGGTTTTCTTACCTGAAAAACAGACATTATGATAATTCTCAATTCATAGCACCTGGAATTCAATAGGTGCTCTATATTACTGTTTATTGTTTCTTTGGCTGATAAACTTCCTTTGGAATCACTCCTGAAACAAAGTTTTGCACTTCTTCCACTTTAGATTTACATTTCAGATTACTAAGAGGTTAGTTACCAATCAATCTTTTTCAGCAACCAAACACAATTTGTTCTTTGAAATGACCGTGCGTAATATAGATTATATAGTTTAGTTAATGGTGGATAGCATTCTTTCTGTGCCTAACTAGAACTCAATTAAGCCTTTGTATCAAAAATTCATAGAAACTCTGAAAAAAAAAAACACCTCTACTCTACTCTGCTGAGGTTGTTAAATTCTTCATTGCTATATCTCCAGCTTTTGAAATGGTATCTGGTACATGGTAGACACTCAATAAATATTTGTTTCATTAATTGATTGGTTAATCACAGATGAATAAAGCTACATATTGTCATCCATGGACTGCCCCTTTTAAACAGTGTCAGAAGATTTGAAAAATTCTGAATTATGACTTTATTGACCAGTGTGTAAAGATTGAAAAGTCTGATAGCCTCAATGTACACATCACTTCATACAGCTTTAAAAATTATATAAAACATGAAACTATTTTTAAAAATTAAATAACTTTTTTTTTTTTTTTTTTTTTTGGAGACAGAGTCTTCCTCTGTTGCCCAGGCTGGAGTACAGTAGTGTGATCTTGGCTCACTGCAACCTCCACCTCCTGGGTTCAGGTGATTCTCCTGTCTCCACTTCCCCTGTAGCTGGGATTACAGGCATGCACCACTACATCCAGGTAGTTTTCATATTTTTTAAGTACAGACAGGGTTTCTGGCCAGATTAGTCTCGAACTCCTGACTTCAGGTGATCTGCCCGCCTCGGCCTCCCAAAGTGTTGGGATTATAGGCATGAGTTGCTGCGCCTGGCCTAAAAAACTTTTGTATTATAAATAATGCACTGATGTACAGAATTGAAAAGTATATGCCTCAACTTAAATGGTCATAACACCAAAACTCAAACATTTACCTAAAGAAAACAAATTTAACATCATGAATTTTGCTGAAACTTTTGAATTAAAATATAAATAATCACATATATATCTTTCTATATACATTTTGGTGCATTTGTAAGAAAGTATTGTGACAAATCTTCAGTGGAAATGCTGTTAAAAATATTCGTACTCTATTTTTAAAATAGAAAATGTCATTAAAATTTTTAAATGTTTTCTATCTCAAAACTGCTTAGAAAGTCACAAGTGTTCCAAGCCCAAGCCTAAAAATAAGAATCATAATCAAGTTAAACTTTCACCTGTTTCTTCCAGAATTGGGTGCGTGTGTGTGAATAAAACTGGATTGCCTTTCTTCAATGAGCTTACCTCTCCATATAAAATATGCAGATTTTTCTGGTTCTTATAAAAAATGTTATAGGTCTTCAATAAAGAATTAAGTTGTTCCCTAAAAATAACAATAAAAAGTTCAATTACAATCAGTCTTAGGCTTTTTAACAGTAAAAGGTGGTAACGGTACTTTTATAAAGGTTTGACATAGAAAGAAATGGTTTAATGGAATTTTTACTACTCTGTCACTTTGACATAGTTCATTGGAAATGGAAGCATTCTTTAAACATCAACAAATGTTGAAGGTGCCAATTCATAAATAAATAACCAAAGGTGGGAAAATGTCGGAAAATGATTCAGGACAAGAATCGTGAAAAGAGTGTTCTGTAGCAGGAGGCAGCCACGAAACATAAATGTGATTTCATATTCCTTCACGTATTTCAACATTTAAAACCAACCTAAATTAAGAACGTGGTTGTGCCTGATACTGCCTCTCTACACATTACTCCCTCCTGTGTGCCCAGAGCATGGGATGGGACACCAGTGCCCCAGCTCTCCACATGTGTGTTTGCCACTTAGTCTCCCTGAATTTCCACAGCTGTGAAATGAAGGTGATCTGTCCTACTTGCAGGGGCTGTTTAGAGCATTAAAGGCAACCACAGAAGTCAAAGATCCCAGCTGGGTGAGTGAAGCCACAGTGAGCAAAGGCTTATCGTTACTTTGGCAGGGGTGCTCCTCTCCAGGCCTGCCCCACACAGCTGGGAATGGCAGGCTATGGCCTGGAAAGCTTGTAGGGGAGGATCCCTCTTCCTCCCCCCCCCCCCCCCCCCCCCCCGCCTTCCAGCTGGGTATCAAGATCTGAGAACAGATGTGCTGGTGAGTGACCCAGTGCCTTCTTGCCTAGAAACTCCTCCCTGTGCCACCTGCTGGGAATAAAGCAACAGTAAGGAATGCACCTGACTTGTCTCACCCTTTGTGGCAGGTGGGCCCTGGCAGTGGGAACACTGGCTCTTACCACACCTCTATTCTATCTTTCTCTCAATGTCTCCATGTCTTGAGATGCTCCTCTTGAGATGACATCATTTGTCACCTGGATTATTGCAGCAGCCTCCTAAAAGCCTCCCTGTATCTGTTGTTAACTCTCAATAGCAGAAACTGTTTTAATGCAAACTGACCATCTCTCCCCTTTGCTCCACACTCTCCAATGTCTTCTTGTTTTTCAGATTAAAAACCAACATCCATACAATGTCTTAAAAGGTGGGATGCAACTGTTCTGCTGTTACCTCTTCATCTGATTTCCTTCCACCCTTCACTCCTCCATGCAACCATCAGCCCCCCTGGTGTTTCTTGGCCACTCCAGGCACACTCCCATCCTGGGGTCTTTGCACTTGCTAATCCCTCTGCCCAGAATGACCTTCTCCCAAACTTACACCTTGCCAGTTCATTCATCTTCTTTAATTAGTTAATCAAAAGTCAGCTTCTCAAGAAATCCTTCCTGATCATGCAATCTAAAAGTTCACCTTCTCCCAGCATTTTATATCTTGATTTCCTCCTTTGCCCCTGTCCCTGAGTCACCTTCTGTATATTTTACTTATTTCCTTTGGTTCTGTCGCCTCCATTGAATGTAGCTACAACAGGGCAGGGGTATGTACATGTTTTGTTCACACTGTATTTTGTGCCTGGAGGAGTACTTGATATATACCAGGAACTTGACAAATTCTGGCCCCCAACAAACCATGATATTAAAATTCCAAGTATTTCAATTGCTAAAATCCCTTTGATCCTCCATATCTATCTCTGTCTTATGAGAAAATGAGAGGGCGGAAAGTTTGGTCCACTTTATTCCCTCCTGCGTTCCTGGTTCTCAGATCAGAAACTTGCCATTCAATATTCAGTATTTATTGAAGAAGAGTCACAGTAGACTCTTCTTCAATAAATATTGAATATTGAATGACATAATTTGTATATTCTGACTGTTACATGTTTGAAATCGTGTAAACACATATTTTGCCATTGGACGTTTCTTCCTTGTAATTTTCAAAGTGATATATTCAAGGATCAATATACTCCACACAATTGCCGTAAAAAAGATTCTCCCAAAGTCCTCCATGCTGTCAGTCCATTTCCTGACTGGGTTACTTTAAATTTTTAATGTTAATGAACATGTCTTTTCTAAATATCATTGATCACACTGATTTTGTTCTCCTGGGGTCGTTGGCATAGGATATTTCCTGAAAATTATACTACTGGCCGAGAGCATGAACATGATTTGTAGTGCTCGTTGTTTAGTGCCAGAACACCGTTAAGAAACTTCACCATCAAGAAATTTCACAGGAAAGAAATTTCAGGAACACTTGGATGCAGCTCCTGTTATGCTGAACTTTGAGAGTTGTTACAAAAGGAAATGGAGCCTTACATAATTTTATTCCCTCAGCTTCTGCTTCTGATAAATGTACATTATATAGTACAGTATGAGTGGCCTTCAAAGTGTTTACCTCTGGATCATGGGCAGTTGGAAAATGTTTCTGAACCTGAATAGAGCGTGACTAAATCCTCGACTGAAATAAGTCTCCAAATGACACAGGGTGTTGGCAAACTGTGGTCCCAAGCTGCTTGTTTTTGTAAATAAACTTATATTGGAATATCACCATGCTAATTTTTCTGCTTATTGTCTATGGCTGTTTTTCTGTTATAACTACAGAACTGAGTAGTTGTGACAGCAACCATATGGCCTACAAAGCCTGAAATATTTATAATCTGGCTCTTTGCAGAGACAGTGTTCCAATCGGTAATCCACTCTGTAATACAGGGTAGCTGGATACCACAGAAGTCTTCCATATTTTTCTCACCAGGAGCAGACTTTTTTTGATTATTAATTGCACTTTAAAAGATTTTGGTGTAGCTGATTAGAGCTCAGTAAACTAAAGTACTGGAATAAAATTAGGTAAATTAGTGGTGCAATACAAAGCAAGGAATTTGAAAGGAAAATTTAGAAGTTACGCGAACAAACTATAGCAATGGTGAATGTTGTCCAAACATTTCTTTTAATCATGTACCTTACCAGAGAAGCTTTTGAAAATGATTAGTTTATGACAGTTTTCACTCATAGGCGGGTGTTGAACAATGAGAACACATGGACACAGGGAGGGGAGGACTACACACTGGGGTCTGTCGGGGGGAAATGGGGGAGGGACAGTGGCGGGTGGCGAGTTGGGGAGAGAGAGCATGGAGAGAAATGACAGATATAGGTGATGGGGAGGAAGGCAGCAAATCACACTGCCATGTGTGTACCTATGCAACAATCTTGCATGTTCTTCACATGTACCCCAAAACCTAAAATGCAATAAAAAAAATTAAAAAAAAGAAAATGATTAGTTTATGAAACAATGTCTCTAATGTAACCTTGAGAATAAAATGTATGTCTGTAACAGTCTAGTTTAACTTGGCATTAGGGGAAGAACACGTTGAAGAATTATTGTCAAATTGATCATCTGCATCTTTCACTTGCACCACCCCACAGAACGTCATTTATTGAACATGCTACAGTTGCCGTATGAGCACCATCAAGAGGACTTGGTCATACGCGGAAGGTGGATGAGAGTTCTAAGGAATAGATGTTGCCAATGGTGAGCCTTGGTGGGTGAGAATTAAACAGGAAAAGAAGAGTGTAAAGAGCTTACCTATCAAAGAAACCACATGGACAAGGACATGTAGTTATTTCTTTTTTTTTTTATTGCATTTTATGTTTTGGGGTACATGTGGAGAACATGCAAGATTCTTGCATAGGTACACACATGGCAGTGTGATTTGCTGCCTTCCACTCCTTCACCTATATCTGGCATTTCTCCCCATGCTATCTCTCCCCAGCTCCCCACCCCCTGCTGTCCCTCCCCTATTTCCCCCCAACAGACCCCAGTGTGTGATGCTCCCCTCCCTGTGTCCATGTGTTCTCACTGTTCAACACCCGCCTATGAGTGAAAATGTGGTGTTTAATTTTCTGTTCTTGTGTCAGTTTGCTGAGAATGATGGTTTCCAGGTTCATCCATGTCCCTACAAAGGACACAAACTCATCGTTTTTGATGGTTGCATAATATTCCATGGTGTATATGTGCCACATTTTCCCTGTCCAGTCTATCATCAATGGGCATTTTGGTTGGTTCCAGGTCTTTGCTATTGTAAACTGTGCTGCAATGAACATTTGTGTGCATGTGTCCTTATAGTAGAATGATTTATAATCTTTGAAGATTCTAGGCAGGGGAAAGACAAGATGATACTAAGGATCACTAGGTAGAGTGTGGGAGACAGATTTCAGTATGAGACAGGATAGAGGCAGCAAGATGAGTGAGACCACTGCAACACTAGTGTGGTAGAGGTGCAGAAATGAGGCTGATGTTCCAAGGAAAGCTGAACAAATGTCCCATGTATATGAAATGTTCTAAAGTCCAGAAGGGACCTAAAATAGTTACAGGCATTGTCTGGTTTAGAAGACTCAAAGGCAATCGTTAAAGTGTTATCTGGGCAGTCTCTAGTCAATAAAGAAGAAGACTGATTTAATTTATACTGTGACCTGTCAGTGGTAATTTTAGTACCTAAATGTTACATATGGAACCCCTCAGAAAGAATCTGTGCACCTTTCCCCCTCAAACTTGTAAAAGTTCACCTTCCAGCATGACCAGACTGCTTAGCATAGACTGTTCGATGTCTCTAAAAACACTTAAAAAAATAAATGATAAGAAATGGATTCTATGTCCAGTTTTCCAGTTTACAAATCTATGATGTCCAAGGCATGCCCAAGACATAAACAAAAGGTTCTTACACTTTTTATGTGAGACACAAAAAATTATTTTCTAGGAAAAGGCCTTGGTTTTTGGAACATGAAACACTGTATCACAACATGTAACAAGGATGTTTTTAAACATCATCAAACACTATATAATAAGGATGGTGTTTTCACTAAACTGAAGAATACCAAATTTCCATACAAACTAGACTTCTAGCTAAATGACCATGTAAATTATTGGTTTCTCCAGGATAGAAGTTGGCACCCTGCCACAGGCAGTATGGAGAGAGAATCCTGGTGTAAGCTGAGGAATATCCATGATTCTCCATCATGGCTCTGGAAGAGAGCTAGCCAGGGAGAGACTGATCTTGGTGGGGGATAGGTCAGGGAGAGGGATGGTGAGACAATCCCGGTGTCCTGTTCCTTTAAGGCTCCAGCTTGGTTTTAATGAGTAATAGTGGACCCAGAGTTTACTGTAAAATGCTTAGGTGTACTTTGCACTTTGTGGCCTGTATTGCAGCTGCTTAGCAGATGGGAATTACTTGCATTCTGATGTTTGCCATGAATAATACACTTAGCAAGAAATGAGCTACTCAATCTTATTAGACATTTGGCTGGCTGGAAGAAACAATTTTTATTTAATTTTATAAAACTGTAATATGCATGAATGTGGGACAAGATTATGGGTGGAAGGGAATTATGTCTCATGTCCATAGAGTGGATGTCAACTATTAGTTGTACTAAGAGATTTCTTCCTCTTGTTTTAATAATGACTTACAACATAATGAAGTGGCTAAACTATTCCTTCCCTAAAAGCCAAGAACCCTGTCCTCCTACCCTTTACAAAATGATTCTTACAATTTGAACCCACTAAGGGCAAAGCATAAATACTGTCATACGCCGTCACCCTACACAAAACTTCAGAGACTTCCGTATGATACAAATGAACCTCAGGGGAAAACACAATGAAGCTGACAAAGGCATATTTAGCCCCTGGCTGTGCTTCCTGAGTTTGAGTTACTTCTGCTTCTTGGAGACTTGCTGAAAAATGTCCATGGTTCCAATCAGGCAGCCACTGAGCTGCATAGTGACAGCAGCATTAATAACAACATTCCACTGTGTGTGTTGCCATGTTTAAGAGCAGGAAACAAAAACATTTGAAACAGTTTTCATCAGGTGAAAAACTGAGGCTAATGCTAATTAGTTCTCTTTCACAGGTTTTCTTTTTTCCATTGATTTTGTTCATGATGTTAAATTTTAGCAGTGATACTATTTAACAATTTCGTATGTCAGGTTCAAAAAGCTTAATTTAAAACCATATATATATAAAAAATTCCAAATATATATATATAATATATAATATATATATAATATATATATTATATATTATATATATATAATATATATATAATATATATCATATATATATATTATATATATATTATATATATATATGATATATATTATATATATATATAATATATATATATATCTATATTAGAGATGAAGCTTCGCTCTTGTTGTCCGGGCTGGAGTGCAATTGTGCGATCTTGGCTCACTGCAACCTTTGCCTCCTGGGTTCTCCTGCCTCAGCCTCCTGAGTAGCTGGGATCACAGGCATATGCCACCATGCCCAGCTAATTTTGTATTTTTAGTCGAGATGGGGTTTCTTCATGTTGGTCAGGCTGGTCTTGAACTCCTGACCTCAGGTGAACTGCCCACCTCAGCCTCCCAAAGTGCTGGGATTACAGGTGTGAATTACCTCACTGGGCCAAGACTGTATATTTTTAGAAAATAACTATGAAATATTAAAGTTAAGTATATTAAACATTACATTAAATATGTAAAGATAATAAAGTGACTATTTGCTAAGAATTAAGGTTGTGATTTTTATTTCATATGTTGTAATTCTGTATACCTTTTAGATTCTTTTTTTTTTTTTTTTTTTGAGGTGGAGTTTTGCTCTTGTTGCTCAGGCTGGAGTGCAATGGCATGATCTGAGCTCACTGCAACCTCCATCTCATGGGTTCAAGTGATTATCCTGCCTCAGCCTCCTGAGTAGCTGGGATTACAAGCGCCTGCCACCATGCCCAGCTAATTTTTTTTTTTTTTTGTATCTTTAATAGAGATAGGGTTTCACATGTTGGCCAGGCTGGTCTCGAACTCCTGACCTCAGGTGATCCACCTGTCTTGTCCTCCTAAAGTGCTGGGATTACAGGCATGAGCAACTGTTCCTGGCCTGTAAATTCTGTATAAGAAATGTGTGATACTTTCATGATATTTTGTAGGTTCATAAAAATTTAATATACACTCTTGTGTGTTTTTGGAAAGAGCGACAGGAAATATGAGGACACAGAAGAGAACTGAATAAAGCCTTCTCATGAAGCCATTTGCCAAGACAAATCATCATTCCATATTACTGATGTCTGCAGACAGAAGCAGAATTCGCCAAACACACTTTATCCTTTATTTCTGTCCATTTGAATTCTAGAATTAAAATGACAAACTTTGACTCCTCTTTCATAAACACCCATGGCTCCAGATCTTTTTGTTTTGGCCTCATCTCCTGATTCAAATGATGAAGAAAGAATGCTTTTCAATCTTTGCATAGAGACCCTCCTCAGCTAGCAAAGTAGGTTATTCACATTTCCATTGCAAATGAAGGGATTGAGTTCCAAAGTCTGGAAACTGAGAAATTTGTGGAGAGGTAGGCTATCTTGACTGAAGTAAAAATGCAAACTCTAAATTATCAGAAAGCTATGAATTCTGTCTCACTCTTCCAAATTCAAATACCTGAGGAATTTTCCCTTTTTTTCTGCAGCCCTGCCAACAAAAGTCAAAAGTTATTTTTGACTTTTTGACAAAAGCCATTCTGACTGGTGTGAGATGGTATCTCACTGTGGTTTTGACTTGCATTGCTCAGATTAGTGACAATGAACATTTTTTGTGTGTGTTTGTTGGCTGCTTGTATGTCTTCTTTTACGAAGGGTCTGTCCATGTCTTTTGCCCACTTACACACTGTTGGTGGGAATGTAAATTAGTCCAGTTATTGTGGAAAGCAGTTTGGAGATTTCTCAAAGACCTAAAAGCTGAACTACCTTTCAACCCAATAATCCCTTTACTGGGATTATTACCCAAAGGAAAATAAATCATTCTATCAAAAAGACATATGCACCCCTATGTTTATCACAACACTATTCACAACAGCAAAGACATGGAATCAACCCAGGTGTCCATCAGTGCTGGATTGGATAAGGACAATGTGGTATATATACACCAGGGAATACTCTGCAGCCATGAAAATGAGCAAAATTATGCCCTTTGTAGCAACATGGGTGCAGCTGGGGCTATTATCCTAAGTGAACTGATAGAGAAACAGAAAATCAAATATTGTATGTTCTCACTTATAAGTGGGTTGTACACTCGGTACACATGGACACAAAGATGGGAACAACGGGCACTGGGGACCACTGGATGCAAGAGAGAGAGGGAAGGGGGCAAGGACTGAAGAGATATCTATTGGGTACTATGCACAGTCCTGGAATGATGGGTTCATCTGTACTCCAAACCTCAACATCCTACAAGACAGAGATGAGGGAATGGAGCAATTAGGCTGGTACTTAGCTCATATTTGGAACTTGCTTCTCATTTGTCCATGGGTTAGCCTTTTATTTTTTGTTTTTCTGAGGCAAGCCTTATAGCTCTTTTTTTTTTTTAAGCGAGTTTGAAAAGTAAACACAGGTGTGCCACACAATGCCAATCATTATGGAAGCAGATGCAAGCTTGCTGTAAAATCACACCCTTTGTGTTTGAAGAGCTAGGGACTTTTGTGCTTATTGAGAATAACTACCTTGACTTCATAGTCTGATGCCTCTTGTTCTCTTGGGAGGAAGAATCTATCGATCCTATTTAATGAAATCTTTAATTTATAGTACTGATATACCTTTTGGCCCCTGGATGTTTGGGATTGTTGCTAGAAGGTCTGAAACACAACAGGGGGCCAGTGATTCTCAGGGTCATCAACATGAGCACGAGCCTGAAAATGGGAGCTTTCCTGACACACAGGCTCTTCCACTCACTGGCTCTGACTTTGTTCTTCAGTAACGCTGCCATGACTTTCACCACTGGTTATCTTTATATTCAACAAAAAATAATAAGCAAACTCCTTGCTGCTCTTCTGGGCATCCTCCGAACATTCTCCACACTAAATCCAGAGTATGTAGAATGTATCTAATCATATCATCTGCTTTGTTAACATCCTTAAATATCTTAAATGTCTTTCCATTGCTCTTGGGATAAAACCCCTACATCCTTATGGCAGGTTAAGCCCTGTTTGATCTCTCTCCTGCCTTCCTCTTCAGCCTCCTTTCAAGAGACATTTTCCCCGTGTCCTGTACCCCAGCACCCTGGGCACCTTTCACTTGTTGAAACTGCTCCATGGCCATAAGGATTTCTGGCAGATTTCCTGTGTCAGGAACACTCTCCCACCCACTCCTCTGAACCTTCATTGCTCCCTCCTCACTCAGATCTCTGTATAAACACTGTTTCTAGGGAGAAGGCTTCTTGGAGCTCTTGTTTCAAACAGGGCTTTAAACTGGGTTCCTTGGCTCAGAACACATGTCAATTTGTTTCAGGTCTTCAGATCTCTATGGACCTAAAAGTGTGATCTCCTAGACTAGCAGCATGTTTACCACCTGGAAACTTAGACATGCAAATATTCACCGCACCTTATAACTCCTGAATCAGAAACTCTGCAGATGGGGCCTAGAAATCTTTCTTTTAAAGAAACCTCCAGGTCGTTCTGATAAAGGGTCAGGTGTGAGCTACAGCTTCAGATTTCAAGCTTCATAAGAGTAGGACAGCCTCACCCCCTCCCCTCCCTCCATTCCCTCTCCTCCCCTCCTCTCCTCTCCTTTACTCTCCTGGTATGCTCTCAAAAGTTATTTGTTTAGGGAATCCAGAGTAGAAAATTCACACATCCAGAAATTCAAGTAAATTCCATATGTGTAATGTATTTCTGGAGTCTTTGAATTTTGACTTCATTGGACTTTCTATGAGAACATTTTTAGTGTATTTTGGGCAGACAAATGATCTCATTGTGTTTAAACCTACTTAATTGATAAAATAGGTAATTGCAAAGTAGATAAATTTTACTAGGAATAACAGATTATTAAGTCATATCAATAAGCTCAATGACTGTCGACAATATATGCTTATTGAACATGTCAAATATATAAAAAGCTTAATGCGTGTCCTTCTTCCACATATTTCATGATGATGTTATTGACCTTTTTGTGACATTATAACAGATGTGATAACCAGTTTCTCACAATAATTTCTTTTTATTTCACTGGGTTATCAAACATGAATAATGTGAATTTTAAAAACAACCCCCATGTAGGCAAAAATTCTAATTTTTTAAAGTAGATGATCCTAAATATGTGGTTAAAATCTTTTGTCTCTGGCTTATTTTAAAACTCTAACTCCTTATACAAATGCATCAGGACAGGCTCTTCTATACTTTAATTAAAGACAAGTATTCAACATTCTTCAGGAGAATGATGCCTCTTCTTAGAAGCTTACCTTCAGGACTCACTGGGGCAGGCAGTGTTTGCCCCTATTCCTTTGATCAGGAGAAGACCCTGTACATGAAACCTGGGCAAACATTGCCTTCTGGCTCTACTGGCCAGGTAGGAGGCAGTCTCTGGAACACTGGCTCTTTGTGTTTGACTTGTGCTTAGAGATGCAGGTGGCTGGTTCCTTTGTTTCAACACAGGTTGCCGGCCAACATGCTTGGAAAAAGAAACTGTTTGGAATAATACACTTTCTGCTAAAATTTATTACATCATGCTAATTAAACTTATTTACTAAGGACAGGAATGTACACGTGCCTTTTGAGCTGCTGTTAGAAGAGGCATAGGATGTAAGGTTTATATTAGGTTTCTAAGTAGCAGAAAAAGTCTGATAGGTTCTGTGAGTGAAATCTGATCTGCATTCTAAAACTGGATTTAAACTTCTCCATTAATTTGTTTGTTTTTTAAAAAATGCATGGTTAGCAATTATTCACCTCTAAAGTGCTCAGATTTCAGCCTGTCACCTAAAGTGAAAACAGTTGGAAGTAACCATAACAAATCTTTTTTTTTTTTTTTCCACCCAGCACACTTATATGAAGTAGCAAGCAATGATGACTCCAGGCAATAAAACAGCAACTAGAAGCTTAGTCGTTGGAGCACAAAGCTAACCTATGCCAATACCCTTTGAACAGGGAAGTTTCTAAACCCAGAGAATTCTCATCCGGTAGCAGGATACAAACGTTATGTTGCCTTCTATGCTATTATTAATATCAGGACCTCTTATTTTACTGATCATATGTAATCCTCATGAAATTTGCTGAAACCAAAATTTTGATTATGAAGATTCTGTTTTACTGTTAATTTCCATTCTTTTCATGTATTTCTGTTCAGGAAAATAAAAATACATCAATAAATCGCTAATTTTTGTCTTGTTCCCTACAACGATGCCTCGTACAGAGGGGGACCTAAAAATTACTTGTCAAGTGAATAAATGAGTAGGGGTGTTTGCCAGATTTGTGGTATGCTGGATATCACAGCTGGTCAGTGGCATTTTTATAATTTCTGGTGACAGCCTGGCAGAGATTTCCCCCAGCTCCAGGAATTTTGTTTATGTTAGGTCAGAAGTTCTCAGAACGTTAATCCTTTCTTACTCTGAGCATTTGTTCTCAGACTTCAGTATGCATCAGAATCACATGATTAGTTCTGGGGTGAAGCCCAGGGTCTATACTGTGAACAGGCATCTGATTCAGAAGCAGGAGGTCCATGGACCGACCCATTTTTGAGAAATGCTTCTTATTTACTCTCAAACGTAATGTGTCCAGGACTGAACTCCGGATCTTCAACCGCAAACCTGCTCCTCCTGTAGCTCCTGTTACTCCTCATGATTACAGAAAATGTTAACCCCATTTTTCTAGATCAAAATCTTTAGAATTAACCTTGGTTATTCCCTTTCTTTCATACCCTATGTCTAACCCTTCAGGAAATCCTATTGTAACTGCCTTGAAAATATATCCAGAATCTGATCATTGTTTCTCTACCTCTACTGCTGCCACCTTGGTTCAAGCCACCTTCATCTCCACCATGGACTGTCAGCTCCTTGGTAGCTTCTCTGTTTACACTGTTGTCCCCTCTTCACTCTGTTCTTAACACAGCAGCCAGATGATACTGTCACTCAATATCCTTCCACAGCTTCTCATCTTATTTAATGGGAAAGACCAAGCCTCATAATGGCCTACCAAACCCTACATGCTCTGACTCCATTTGGCCTCATCTTCTACTGTCTTTCTGCTTCCGTTTCCCCACACCATCCTCTCTGACCCTTACAAATTTGCATCTGCCTTAGGGCCATGGAGTTGCTCTCCCCCTTGCCCCTGGAATACCTGTGGTACCTGCATGGCTTGCTTTCTTCCTTTCTGCAGGCTTTTCCTCCAGTGGTTCCCCCTCACTGAGGAAGGAACTAGGTTATATGAAATCAGAACTTTTTCCACTCTCTATCTCCAGCACTCTTTACTCCATTTCCTCAGCATTTATCTCACGTATTGACTGTATCCAACTTTACGATATAACCCCATGAAAGTAAGGGTTTGGTTTGGTTCATTGCTGAATGCGCAGGGTCCCGAAGAACACCTGTTCGCAGTGAAATAAGTGTTTGAGGAATGAATCTGAATCCTTTATCCTTTGGGTCATGTCTTTTCCCCACTGCTTATAGTTCATCCTTAGCTTCTAGCTGTGGTTTTATTTTAGTCTTTGAACATATTTGTTGCCTTCACTTTCCTACTGCTCAACTCTGGATCATTCACTTCCCCTTCTCTCTATCATTTGTTTGGCTTTATTCATTTTTCCACCCCCCATAAGATTTGGGTCATGTTTCAGTAGCACTTGGTTTTTTCACGATTTCATCTCCTTCCAGCCCCCAGCCTCTGCTATAGCTTGGCAAGTTTCAGTTTTCATCTTTACTCTTGTAGCTTTTAAGCCCCCACTCTATTGCTCCCAAAGCAATATGAGATGCTGTTTGTTGTGTATTAGAAAACAGTTGTGGATGTTGGCCATATATTGTATAATCTAATGTCAAGAGAGAACCAGTAAAAATAAAGTGTCATGGAGCAAGGGAGGGAGAGGTTAGGACAGGATATAATGTTTTGGGCTCTGGGGTTAATTCTTTAGAACTATCATTTATGAGAAGCCTTAGATCTTTCACTTAATGCTGCTCTTCAATATTATCCCAACTATTAAAACAGAAATGTCACTTTTAATAAAATTAAACCACTGTTGAATAAAATTTTAGTGATTGTTCCATGAGACAGTAAATTAGGCAGTCTTTAGGAACATATTTTTTCAACTTCGAATCCAGTATCTCTACTGATGATTTATATTATTGATCTTGTTGATCATACATCATGCTTAGAAAACTTTGAATGGTATATTCCACAAATGACTGGTGAGTAGGGTAACGTATAATATAAGGTGTGTGTTTACCTGGTGATGAATGTCCTCTCATTGATGAAGATCCAAGAGGGGTACTGGTGAGCCATCATAGTCATCTTTCTTTTCTTTTTGAGATGGTCTGAGGATACCATAAACATGAGAATAATATTAATAATTTGTCCCTATAGTGCATTCATAAATTAGTTTCTCATTTAAGTTGAGTGTTTTGTTGTATCAATATAAGAATATTTTAGAAAGTTTTTAAGTAGTATGTCATATGTGAGCAAAAATACAGAAAAATATATTATGTAAATGAAAAAATACAGAAGCAGTAACTCAAGACAAGTATGGATTGAGCAATTTGGTAAGTCTTTCAGATATATTTCTAGCAAAGTAAAAGTGACTCTATTGATTTGTATAACTCTGTATAAGGGGTCATATTCCTTCTATTGCGATAACTCACCCAAACTGGCTGAACCTTGCCCCAGTCAGCAGAACACAACTGTAATTCTAGGCAGCTAAAATCAAGCTCTGACTTGAAGAGTTGATTAGGTATGATGTAATATTCTTCAAGTCTCCTTCAGGCTCTGGAAACTGTGGTCAGATATGAATAATCTCCTCCTTTATATGTTCATATAAATGGCATTAGGGTGTGACCAGAGATGTAAAGTGTAATATTTTCTGGTCATTCCATTTTGCAGAAATTGAATATTCAGTTATCACGGCTCCAAGCCTATAAGATTTTAGGAGATATGGCCAGAATAAAAAGATGGGCAAAAGAGAGTTCATTTTTCTTTTTTAAAAAATAAAAAGGTGTGTGTGGTAGGGAGTGGATTTCCTCCTTTTCCTTTTAAAGCAGATTGTTTGGGTTGGGTAAGATGAATAAAAATTAGAAAATTTTATGTCCTAACTTTTCAGGTTACCAGCAAAAACCAGGAAAGCTATCCTGCTGTTCTCAAAAAATCCCTGATGCATCTTTTTCCTTGTAGAATGTTGTTAAACTCACTAGGCACTTTGTTACAGCCTTCAGGCTGAATGCTTGGCTGGAGTCTTATTTTATGCTTTTACCATTCTGATCATCATATCACCTTTTTGGTCACAAACCATCCTGGTATCTTTCTTAATAAATACAACCCAAGCCCCTTAACCTGACTTTCAGGCTTTCTTCAATTCCACCCAAACTTACCTCTCCAAGCTCCAAACTGAAACATTCCTTCACATCAGGCCTTGTAATCTAATAAAATTCCATGCCATTGAGTCTCTTCTCATGTATTCCCCTGGCAGCAGAGGGCCCTCTTCACTGCAGGTTCAGATGTCTGTCTGGTCCTTTTAGTCCCCAGTGGGACATCTTTAAGTCACCCCATGGCCTCTGAATTCACACTGTTGTCATTATTCTGCTTTCTACCTTGTATTGTCATTATTGATTTATACCCTACTTCCTTTTCTATTGCTATCTTCTTGCTCAAAGAACGGTGCTTCTCTAGTTGGAAATGGCATTCTCTGATAGCACATCACTGGCAGAAGTCTGTCTTATGCAGGACACCTGGAGGACTCATGCCAGAGACACAGAAGCTTAGTCACCAGGCAAAGTAACTCTATAGGTCAGAAGCCATGTGGATATTTTATGCTGCCCTGGGGACACACACACAACATGCTCCATGAGCCCAACGAATCCTGAGTCCCAATTACTCATTCACAGAACTTGGTCTGGGCTATTTGGTTATACAGGTAACACAGGTTACTCCAGCTTCTAAAAGTTGAGTTTTGCCCCTGGATTTTGTCATGCTAATAACCCACCAAAAGGGTTATTAACATCCCCTACTGAGATCCCCCAGTAATGACCTTGGAGCCCGAACACTTCCTTCTTCCTCATGGATCTAGATTATTTGCCATATATTCCTTTAATTTAGTCCTACCTCCACCTCTCCACCCATGTTCCAAGAGCCTACACCTTGCCAAATAGTTCACTTTCTCTCCTCATTTCTCTGCATCTTAGCAACATTTGACGAGATTGATTTTTCTCCCTTTTAAAACACCTTCCTCTTGATGCTTTTGAGACAAACCACGAATAACAAACACCTTGCTCTAATTTCCTGCTATCTCACAGGCCTCAACAGTAGTCTCCGTTGCTGACTCCTCCTTTATATGAGCACTACATCCTGGCTTGTTTGAGTAGTCCATTCTCAGCCATCTTTTCTTCTCTGCCTATTCATTCTGCTGGGTAATCTAATCCATCTCCGGCCCAGCATCTCTGCTGAGCCTCAGATGCATGTCACCACCTACCTAATCTCTACTTAGATGTGTCCCAGGTATCTCAATATCTACATGACTGAAACAGAACCACTGACTTTCCCCCATGCTCTAGAATTTCATTCTCCAGAATTCTTTGCCATCTAGGCATCAAAACTAATACTGTGTCTCATTTTTTTCCTTTCACCATAAGCCAAGTTCAATCCAAAAGTAAGCCCTATTCACTGTACCACTAACACAGTCCAAATTTGAAAGCTTTGCTTTCCACTGCTACAACCCTAAGCAAAGCCACCATCATCTTTTTCCTGGATTATTGCATTGGCCTCCTAAATGGCTTCCCTCTGTTATGGTCTGAATGTTTGTGCTCCCACGAAACTTACATGTTAAAGCTTAATCCTCAATGCAATAGTATTAAGAGCTGGGGACTTTAGGAGGTGATTAGGTCAGGATGGTGAAGACTTCATGAACGTGATTAGTGCCTTTATAAAAAAGACTTCAGAGAGCTGCACGGACCCTTCCACCGTGTGAGAGCATAACAGGAGGGCCATCTAAGAATCAGACAGCTTGCTCCCCTCACCAGAAACTGGGGATATTTGGAAGTGAAGAACTACTGATAGCAGTTTCTTATAATCACAAAGTGAAAATTGGCGGCGATGGACTGCAAAGTCATTGCAGTGGCTTTCCAACTTGCTCACTCTTTATTTGCATTCATAAGAAATAACCAAAGATATCATTAAAGAGGGAAAATAATTGTAATGTAATTATAGTGGCAAACTTGTAATCTATGCTGAAGTAACTAATAGCCAGCTTCAGAAGACTTCAGAAGATGTGATGAAATGACTTCCAAGTCTCTTACATTATTCTCTGAGTTTAGGAAGGAAGACAGTTGAATAGAATTTAATGTAAGAAAATAAAAACAGGATAAAATTTTCATTCATAAGCAGCATATAATTTTTGAGTAAGAAATAATATTGATCATGTTTGATCTAAAAATTAGCTAAATAAAATATTCAAACAGTTTAAATATCTGAAAGGTAAGAACATGATTTGGTAAAAGTCCCATTGTTAGTATTAATAGTGAAGTGAAATATAAAAGTTAGCTCGGTGTGGTGGCACATACATGTAATCCCAACTACTTGGGAGGCTGAGGAATGCAACTCACTTAAACCTGGAAACGGAGGTTGCAGTGAGCTGAGATTGCCCCACTGCACTCCAGCATGAGCAATAGAGTGAGACTGTCTCAAAACAGCAGCAGCAGCAGCAACAACAACAATAAAAACAAAAAAAGAAAAAATAAAGAACAAAACAAACACATTGAAGTGAGGCATAGATCTGTGAATTCAAACAGTCTCTCATCCTCATTTTCCCATTCCCATTTACCATGATTCATAGCAAATTAAAACCTGCTAGGGCTCTTGTAAAAATCTTCTAAATTATAAAGACTTGGTAGATGTAAGCATCTGAGCAAGTTTTCTCATAGACTTAAGAGGAGGATAACAGAGAAGTCATGAATAGCAAAGAGGGAGAGAATTTATGAAGAAAGAAAAACTTACAGGTCTAGAAGCCTGGTGGTCTTACTTGGGATGCTCACAGTTATTTTGGTAGAATGTAATACACTACAACTTGAGGAGGAAGATGGTTGTTACAAATCTATGTAGACCCTTAAGCTGGAGATTATTGACTTAGATTGTGTGTAAAATAAGATCACTTATTTAATAAGTTTGGTTATTTGCTTTTTCATTTTGTCCAGAAACAATGAAGCTGGAGAGACAGGGAATTAGACTGGTCAGCAATTAAGTCCTGGAGAAATAAACAGCACTGGAAGTACTAGGAGAGGTAGAATTGGTCAAAGCAGGTCAATGAGATCTAGAGCCTGAGGAGGCAGTGTTGGAAAGCATCAGCGTTCCAGTAATGCTGAGACCTGAGATCATCGGAAGCATCCGTGGTTCACCACCCCCTGCTCTGCATTCCTGTCTGGATGTGGGCTTGCCAGGACTTACCAGTTACCTTGTGACCAGAATGAGGCCAGAGGACAGGAAGTAAACTCTAGTATAAATTAAATCTAATGGGTCAGTAATTTAAAGTAATGTCCTGTTACCCAAGCATGGGTTAATTAAATGGTTACATGTCTAAAAGTGGAAAATTTGGTTCACTCATTTGTATATTCAACAAATATTTCATGAGTTCCTTCTCTGCACCTGCTACCGTGCTAGGCACAGAAAATATAGCCTGTATCTATATCTGTAGCCTCTTATTTCTGAGGCCATAAGGTGCACAAAATGTCACAATACTCATGATTTTACAAAGATAATTATATATCTTTGTATATATTATATATGTATATTATATATACAATTATATATTATATATGACATATATACACACATATACACATATATATATATATAACTTCCCTGTAGTTAGCACCTGTATATATATGGCTATATACAGATATGGCTATATACAGTGTGCTATATATACAGTGTGTATGTATATGTATATATACCCACTGTATATATACATTTTCTTTTCTTTTTTTTTTTTTTTTTTAGATGGAATTTCGCTCTTGTTACCCAGGCTGGAGTGCAATGGTGCGATCTCGGCTCACCGCAACCTCTGCCTCCTGGGTTCAGGCAATTCTCCTGCCTCAGCCTCCTGAGTAGCTGGGATTACAGGCACACGCCACCATGCCCAGCTGAATTTTTGTATTTTTAGGAGAGACGGGGTTTCACCATGTTGACCAGGATGGTCTCGATCTCTTGACCTCGTGATCCACCCGCCTCGGCCTCCCAGAGTGCTGGGATTACAGGCGTGAGCCACCGCGCCTGGTGTACATTTTCTTTTTTTAGAGACTAGATACTGGATGGAATTATAGATGCTTTGTGTGTGTCTGTGTGTATATACATATATATATATTACAAATACACAATATATGTAATATATAATATATACAGGTGCTAACTTCTCTGTATTTCCTAGCCAAAGACAATTTCTCTTGCTTCTCAACTGTCACAGGAGATTTTCTGTAGCTCTCTAATTACTTACTGCTTTCTCTCTCTAACTGTATTTTATTTTAGTTAATTTGACTACTAGATCCTTTAGAACAGAATTATTGCTATTTCATTTTTGTTTCTTCTAAAGTGGGTGAATATATGCAGGCATATAGATAAAACATACACAAAATATTGAATACATCCAACATACAGAGAGGTATATTATAATATTAATAAAATTAAAAGCTAAGAGATTATGAGTGAGGATTATTATTTTTTATTTTGTATGTACTTTCTAAGTCATATACAAGGAATATATGTTACATCTCTCTCACCCACATCCCCAATAAAAGTTACTTAAAAAAGAACAGAAAGTATCACCCTAGAATAGCAAGCACGTTTTTAATTATGAGATAAGACTATATTAAGGACTGTACACATGGAGAATCTTTTTAATAAAATATTGTTTCAGCTTGAAAAAGCATTAGAAAGTTACAATTATGTACTCATCTCCAAAATAAAGCTGTTTTCTCAAAGTTATGACCTGGAACTTTGGAGTAGAGAAGAGCAGAGTCATATGCAATTACATCACTTCAAGAAAATGAGACAAAGCATCTATAATTCCCTCCAGTATCTAGTTCTCTAAAAAAAGGAAGAGTTAACAGAGTGATGGTTTCTGGAAACATTTGGCTTCATGTTTTTTCTTAAAATGTGCTTTATTTGCCGAGACAGTAAAAGTAAAAGTTGGCATATACAAACTATCACTTAATTAAGTGATATTGGTTGCAGTCCACAATTGTTGATTTTGAAATAGAAATAATGTATTATAATCCTTGAATCTAAGAGAGCACTAAACAGGATATGGATCAAACACCCTTCTATGTGAGCATACCACTGCCCTCAGTTCAAGTGGAATATAATTGGAAATGCCAAGCCTTTACTATTCTGTTGCAAATCTGCATGGTCCCAATGCTGTGCATTTTATTCTGCTCAAGGTGCCCTCAGATTGTTAAAGAAAGCAGAAACAGTAAGAGAAGCAAATTTCTATTAAGGCACTTAAAGCATCTTGCTACTACGGGGTCTGGGAACTGCTGCTTAGTCTGCCAGCAGCATCTTCTGGAATTACTGGTGTGGTGGAGCTCAAGGATTTTCTGCTTCACCTGAGCTTCCCAGGATAAATTCTAAGGTTGACTTTACAAATATCATGATTCATTTTTCCTGTTTGTCTACTGGCTGCAAAAGAATTGACACTCTCTACTCTTGAGCTTCTTTATTAGTCTCTGGGAGATGATGAGTTTTTCCTTTAACCATCTATGCTATTAATATAACACCCTTGTTACTTAAATAGGACAACTCCTAGAAGCAGTGGTATTAGTTAAGTTTGGTAGTTGAGATTATGTTGTGAAAGTGAGTAAATCACTCTAACTGATCATTTTAAAGATATAAATTGATTTTTGCAACAGAATAACTTTAGCATAAAGGGAGAATATTCAGAATTCCTTTCTCAGAGGTTGTAGTTTCAAATGGCCTATATTAAATATTTTAAAAATCTAAGCTTTTATATGAAGCCTATCACTAGCAACTGTGAATTCCCCATCTACATTGTAATAAATGAATCTATATAAGCAAATGGATGGTTAGCATTGGGTTTCTATTTTAATTAAAAGTATAGGATGCTTCTTATTTTAGAAAATTAAAACAAGAGTCAGGTATAGAACTTTAATTGCATGCTTAAAATACATGTTACATACATATTATATTATGAATATAACTGGAAAAGTTAATTTTTTTATCATTGCTGAGTCTCTCTCTGTCACTCTCTTTTCTCTTTCTCTCTCTGATTGACCAAAACATTTAATAGTTTATAATAAAATGTTATGCACATTAGAAATAGTAGAAAAGCTTTATAAAGTTTTTATCTAAATCTATCTAAACAGATTTTAACTAGGAAGACTTACACCAAATTATGTGGTTAAATAGATTAATCTCAAATGAATTTCAAATATGGTTAAGTAAATATATCTCAATTGAGGCTACTATTTTTCATTTAGACATATGTCTATTAATAAATATAAAGGCAAATAACTTGTTTAAAGTTGATATATAACAACATGTAAATTCAGCGTAAAAGTATATTTCCTCTTTGAAAAATGTTTATTGAATATTGAACTCTAACTTATTCTAAATCAATTTGATTCTTTTCTAAGTTTTTAGCTAAACTGTACTAAAAATGATCAGACCCCAGAGGACAATAAGGTAGCAAGCTTCAGCTAGGTTGGCTTTAGAATTATGTCCACAATTCTCCAGTCAATATCTAATTATAAGCACACTGGAGAATTTCAACTCTGTAATTTGAAAAAAGAATCCATTAAAACACTGATGATATTAAGTTAGGGTATACTGCGAATGATTTGGTTGTTTTATTTAATAAAATAACAAGATAAAAATAACATCAATGGAAATAACTAGTCATAGATGCTAAGTTGTTGCCCTCAAGAAAATTAGCAACATTAATATCTAACAGCATTGACAAAAGTGCCCTTTAAGTAAAACTTTATAATATAAAGTCACTTTCCTATAATTCAAGCTTAAGAGGTAGAGACTGACAAAACACAAGTATCATTTTTTCATGTTTCTTGTCCATCAAATCAAAGATCACTTCAGTACAATTCAATACCTGCTGAAATATAAGGACATGGATTGGATTATACGGTCTAAACTGATGAACGTTATTCCAAAGCAGTCTCCTTTATAAGACTCAAATGGCATGAATCCCACAATATGAGATTCTGTGTAACTCTCTTACTCTAAAATTCTATTTTCTTTTTAGAAATAACAGATTAATATAAATGTGAGTTTTTCAAAAGAAATGTAATTGAGTAGCAAATATGTCTGAATTTGCCACCACATACTCTGTCCGTAAAATGGAAAGAAGCCAGGTCATTTCGTTGCCACTCAGAGAGGTGATCCTAGCCCACCTGCACCTGCTTGCCTAACCTGGACCCACTCTCTGGGAAGCAGTTCAATTCCAGCATCCTAGTACATACTGTCTGGTCTCCCCAGTTCAGCTAGCCCTCCCTGATAACGGCTCCTTTGGCAGAGCAGCTTATTCTTAATGCTAACAGGAGGTACCATTTACAGGACACTTGCCAAGGGTTCAGTTCCCACCAAAGAAAGCCCTATGTGGCAGATCCTTCCATGATGTTTGTATAGACAAACGTTTGAAGCTTAGGACAAGAAACTAGCAAAGGGGCAAACTAATAAGTGACAAAGCCAAGCTTTGAACCTATCACCCTCCTGCTTCAGAATTCATATCCTTACCTCATGTACTCCTATTTAATTATTTATGATAATTCTTTCATTGTTTGGTGAGACCTTATATTGAAAATTCAGTAGTTGATTTTTTGGGGACGGGGATGCTTTCTGTCACTTTGCAGAAACAAATGAAAGTTTAGCTGAACTCTCATTTAAAATCTTTCCAGTGTGATGATTCAACACAATATTCTAACCATAAGAATACTCAGAGGAAGGGAGGGGGGTGTCATTCAGGAGTCTAATATCTTTTTATGAGTAAGCGCCAGGCAGAATTACAGGTAAAGGGCTCATTGGACTAAAGGGAGGAGGGGTTCTGTGGTCACATTTACTTCCAAGCCCTTCTCTGCACCCTTTCCCACTCGTCTCTCCCCTCTCCCCCTGCACCCTACAAGCTTACCTTGGTTAGGAAAGCATATCCTGAGAAAATCAAAAGGAAAAGTGATGTGCGGGACACATACATACACTCAACTTTGCTGCCTATGGATTCTGCTTTCTAATAACTTGCCCTCAACCTGACCCCAGGGAGTGGATTAGAAAGTTCTTTCCCCTACCCCCATTTTTCACCTGTTATTTACACTGTGAGCAGGAAGAGTCTTTTCACCATCGTTGTTGGGCTGAACTTGCTCCGCGGTTTGTTGCCGGCTGGGTCAGGAACTCTGGTTGAAGGAAAGCGGTGTCCTGTCTCTGCTGGTGCTGGGAATTAACGAGTCACTCACCTGTAGGGGAGGTCCTAGGCCCGCGCGGGCGGAGGGGCGGCGCCTGTCTCCTCCCAGAGCTTGGCTCAGCTGGGCGCCTGCAGTGCCCCCTACGCGGTCAGCAATCCTAGAGCCCAAGGAGCTGTTAATTACTTCTCCTTTTCTCCACAGCAGGGAAGTGTAAGAAACCTGAGCCACTCCCTGTGCCTCAGTGCATGTTGGGAGTGTTTACTTTCTTTCTTAGGAACAGCTGATAGGTACACTCCTTTGCTCTCTGCCACACTTCTTGAGAAATGAATGGACATTCTAGTTAACGCTTTAACCACGGGATTTGACTGACGCTGATCTCTATTCTCTAGTCCACCCAGACTGTAGCTAATTGGTCTATGCGAAATGACACCAACCAAGACTGGAACACCATTAGTCACACGTCTTTCTTAAGATTTTTCTTTTTCAATTTGAGATTTGTTAATTTTATTTTCCTTGTTCTTTTGCTCACACATTTCCCTGCCAGCACTTTTTCACCCAGAGCAGTGTTTCACACTTCAGGGTGCACCAGGACCACCCATGGATTCTACTAAACACAGGTACCCATCGGCCTCACCACCTGTGAGACTGTGAGTTAGTAGGTCATGGGTACACTTCAGGTATTTATATTTTTTACAAGCTCTACAGAAGAAACTGGTAGACATCAAAGTTTGAAAATGAACGTAATAAAACAAAACAGTGGAAATAAATAATACTTCAGTCATTTTCTACTGGATTGGATTTGGGGGCTTTGTTTTTGCCAATACCTCCAGTTTCAAAAGGACACCAAAAAGGCTTTGAAACTGTTAAGTGACAGATGCTGTGGAAATATGAAGTATTTCCACACACACACACACACACATTTTTTAACAATCAATTTTATTTTACTGGTTTCCTATGTAAAGCAGCTATTCATAATTTTTTAAACATAACAGATTATTTTACAAATGTAAACCTGGGAGCCCTTAAAAGAAATTCAGTGTGATTTCTACAAAAAGTTCAGCAGGCAAAGTTAATTTCTGGTATCTTTCCTGTTCAAACTCCAGATAAACAGAATGACTAACCTGTCACTCTAGATGTTCATGTTGCATGTTTGGCATAGCGCTTTAGTAGGATCCTATATGTTCAAAAGGTGAGGCAGGCCAGGGACAGTGACTCATGCCTGTAATCCCAGCACTTTGGGAGACTGAAGCCAGTGGATCATTTTAGCCCAGGAGTTCAAGACCAGCCTGGGCAACATGGCAAACCCCTGTCTCAAAAAAAAAAAAAAAAAATTAGGCCAGCATCATGGCATTGCAGTGCGTGCCTGCAGTCCCAGCTACTTGGAAGGCTGACGTGGGAGGATCACTTAAGCCTGGGAGGTTGAGGCTGCAGGGAGCCAAGATAGCATCACTGCACTCCAGCCTGGATGACATAGCAAGATCTTGACTCGAAAAAAATGAAAAAAATCAGGCAGTTTATCTATTTTACTTGTGTTGTGTAAAGACCAGGAACTATTAGATTTATCATTCTTTGAGCTTATGGTTTTTACTGGATCACAATCAGAGATTTTATAATCTTAATTAAGGACATGTGTGACTTAGTATTACTTGCAAATATTAGTTTGTCATGCTGGCTCCATAACTCTCTGGTATGTGGCTGCTGGTATGGACTTACCTTTGAAAGATGACTAGGAGGACCTGGAGTGGTTACAGTACTAGGTTCCAGAATATCTTGCTCAAATCCATGCTCCATCTCCATTGTCTATGCTTGAAGTGGATCATTTGCTTATTATCAGTATCAGGGCAATATTCTTTCTCATCTTTTATCGGCAAGCATTCCTGAAACCTTTATTCTGATTATTGCTTTCCAACTGGTTTTCTTTAGTTCGAGGCTTAGTAACTTCTGTTGCTTTTTAGTATTGTATCTGTTGGTAAATATGTAATTTTTATTTGGTAATATTAAAAGTATATAATTGCACACATGCAATGTGGAAAATTTGAAAAACGTAGAAATGCAAAGGACAAAATCACCTCTAATTGCATCTCTCAAGTATAATTGTCATAAACAATTTGTTGAATGTATTTATTGACTGATTTTCCCTGTGGATGTTTATCATAATGCTATTACATTTGGTTTGTTGGCTTATAGCCTGTTTTCATCACATCAAACATAGTATGAAAAATTTACCACAAATCAGTCAGTTTTTTTCCTGCAGTGTAATTTTAACTAGCTGCTTTGTATTACAGCAAATGAAAATACCATTACTTATTTAATCATTGTGATAAAGTTATATTGTTATAAACAACACTGCAGTGAATGTTTACATATGACTGCACATAATCATGACTATACTTTTTAGATACATTTCAAAAATTGAAGTTGCCAGATGTAAGGCAATGTGCATTTTAAAGAATTTCTCTCCTTTAAAAAATCGTCATCAGTTTTATACTCCCAGGGCAGCTAACATGGTAATTATATTTATTTTAAACATTTATTAATTTGAAAGGTAAAAAATCCATATCTTATTTTAAATATATATATATTTGTACTGGTAAGTTTGGACTCTTTAGACTTTGCATTTTTCCTTTATTGTTTATTGCACTCTTTGTTCATCTTTTTCTTTATTGATTTATAAGTTCTCTTTATATATTAAACATATCAACTCTTCATCATATATGTTGTGACTATACTTCCAAGGTGATTTGTTTACATTTTAATCTTGTTTATGGAATTTTGACATATAAAAGTTTAAAAATTTAAATAGTCAAATCTATTATTTTTCTTTATCAGTTACATCACAGTTTTATAAAAGCTTTCCCATCTGTAGAGTATATAAATATGTACATATATTTTTTCTTCTAGTTTTTCTAAGATTTAGATATGATTTCTTTATTAAATTGAACATTTCAACCCATCTAGACTTTATTATGTTAAACACTATGACATTTAGATCTAACTTAAGTTTTCTAAGTTATTAGTTTGTTGACCAAGTCACATTTATTAAATAACTATAGATTATAAAATTTGAATCAAGGACCATGTCTGTCTTATCCTCTGTTTTATCCACTAAGCTTAGCACAGTGACTGGCAGGCCCATGGTTGCTCAGATCAAATGTTTAACTAGCACTCTTGACTTCTTTATTTCCCTTTTTCCAAACCCAGTAAATCAGCAAGTCCTGGTAAACTGCTACCAGTTTACATCAGGCCAGCATCATCTCTTGCTTGGATACCATAAATGACCTCCAAACTGGGCTTTATGCCTCTACTCTTATCCTACTACAGTCCATTCTTCACCTGTAGCCAGCATAATCTTTTATAAGCAATATCTAGACTACAGTACCACTTCTGATTTTCTTTGTTTAAAGGTTTTCTAGTGGTTGCCTTGCACATCTGGAATAAAATCTAAATCTGAACTGCTTACCATGCCCTACAATGCCCTACATAACTGATTCAGACCTGCTTCTTTGACCTTATTGATTTTCTGTTTCCTTGGTACTAATTCTAAACTTGCTGCCCTGGTTTAATTTTTGGAATAAACTAAACTTTTTGTCTCAATACCTTTGTATTTGGTATTGACTCAGTTAAGAAAGCTCTGCCCTGGTCACAGGTGGTTTATTTTCATTATTCTGTTTTTTTTCCCCCTCAAATATTACCTCCTTAGAGATGCTTCCTATGACCACTCTGTTTGAAGAAGGCGTCCAGTCTTTCTCTATCATAGCATCCTGTTTCACTGTATTTGTGGAAATTATCATTAGCTAAATGTGTTTTATTGTTTGGGATTGCCTCTTTATTTTACGTCTTCTGTCATTAAAATATAAACTCTAAGAGATCACAAACCTTGATTTGTAGGTTCATTCCTCTATGCTCAGTGTCTAGAACAATGTGTGGTCCCCTGAGATTCAAGAAACACTAGGACATGAACAAATAGCAACAATAAATAAGTGTTGAGTAAATAAACATAGATCACCCTGTTTCTTGATTTGAAATGACACTTTTATCAAACACTAAGGGCATACATATTTTTTGCCTTACACTTCGTTTCACACCTGAGGCTATGCCTAAAGCATATGTGCTAAGGAAGGAAGAAAGGAAGCAGAAGCAGTGTAGCTCCAAACAATGAGGGGACTACCAGTAAAAACCTTGCTGGAAAATTGTCTTAAAGAGGAAGTCAGGCCTTCACTAGGAGGCAATGTGTTAATTACATTTTCAATGTGTAAAGTTTAGAATAAATATATTTTACAACTGGAAATTTTTCCCATAAAGATTTTAATAAATTACAGCAACCATAACTGATTAAGTTTTTTGGGAAACCCCAACCATTTATCTTGAAGAATAAACCATCACTTCCTGTTTCAGATGAGAAGCATGTATTGCTTTCCTGTGAAAACAGACTTCAGAAGTTTAATAATAGTAAAAAAAACTTTGTTGAAAAAATAAAGGAGGAGAAATTTCCTTTAAAAATGAACACAGAACTTTAATTTTAAAAATGCTGTTATTAGCACATCAAAAAGGTTATCCTTCATAATCAAGTTGGCTTCATCCCTGAGATGCAAGGCTCATTCAACATATGCAAATCAATAAATATAATTTATCACATAAACAGAAACAAAGACAAAAATCACATGATTATCTCAATAGATGCAGAGAAGGACTTCAACAAAATTCAACAACTCTTCATGCTAAAAGCTCTTAATAAACTAGGTATTAATGGAACACATCTCAAAATAATAAGAGCTATTTGTGACAAACCCACAGCCAATAGCATACTGAACAGGCAAAGAGTGGAAGCATTCCCTTTGAAAACCAGTACAAGACAAGGATGCCTTCTCTCATCATTCCTATTCAGCATAGTATTGGAAGTTCTGGCCAGGGCAATCAGGCAAAAGAAAGAAATAAAGGGTATTCAAATAGGTAAAGAAAAAGTCAAATTGTCTCTATTTTCAGATGACATAACTATATTTAGAAGACCCATCTTAGCCCCAAATCTCCTTAAGCTGATAAGCAACTTCAGCAGAGTCTCAGGATATAAAATCAATGTGCAAAAATCGCAAGAATTTTTATACATCAATAACAGACAAACAGAGAGTCAAATCTTAAGTGAACTCTCATTCACAATTGCTACAAAGAGAATTAAATACCTAGGAATACAACTTAAGAGGGACGTGAAGGACCTCTTCAAAAAGAACTACAAACCACTGCTCAAGGAAATAAGAGAGGACACAAACAAATGGAAAAACATTCCATGCTCATGGTTAGGACGAATCAATGTCATGAAAATGGCCATACTGTCGAAAGTAAGCAATAGATTCAATGCTATCGCTATCAAATTACCATTGACTTTCTTCACAGAATTGGAAAAAAACCACCTTAAATTTCATATGGAACCAAAAAAGAGCCCACATAGCCGAAACAATTCTAAGCAAAAAAAAAACAAAAACAAAAAGAAAACAAAAACAAAACACTGGAAGCATCATGCTACCTGACTTCAAACTATACTACAAGGCTACAGTAACCAAAATAGCATGATACTTGCTCCAAAACAGATTTATACACAAATGGAACAGAACAGAGGCCTCAGAAATAATGTCACACACCTACAACCATCTGATCTTTGACAAACCTGACAAAAACAAGCAATGGGGAAAGGGCTTCCTATTTTCCTATTTAATAAATGATGTTTGGAAAACTGGCTAGCCATATGCAGAAAGCTGAAACTGGATCCCTTCCTTCCACCTTATACAAAAATTAACTCAAGCTGGATTAAAGATTTAAATGTAAGACCTAAAACCATAAAAACCCTAGAAGAAAACCTAGGCAATACCATTCAGGACATGGGCATGGGCAAAAACTTCATGACCAAAACACCAAAAACAATGACAACAAAGGCCAAAGTAGACAAATGGGATCTAATTAAACTAAAGAGCTTCTGCACAGCAAAAGAAACAATCATCAGAGTGAACAGGCAATCTACAGAATGGGACAAATTTTTCTGCAATCTACCCATCTTATCATGGCCTAATATCGAGAATCTACAAATAATTTAAACAAATTCACAGGAAAAAAACCAAATAGTCCCATCAAAAAGTGGGTGAAGGATATGAGCAGACACTTCTCAAAAGGAGACATTTATGCAGCCAACAAGCATATGAACAAAATATCATCATCACTGGTCATTTAGAGAAATGCAAACTAAAACCATATTGAGATTACCATCTCACCCCAGTTAGAATGGCGATCATTAAAAAGTCAGGAGACAACAGATGCTGGAGAGGATGTGGAGAAATAGGCATGCTTTTACACTGTTGATGGGAGTGTAAATTAGTTCAACCATTGTGGAAGACAGTGTGGCAATTCCTCAAGGATCTAGAACTAGAAATTCCATTTGACCCAGCAATCCCATTACTGGGTATATACTCAAAGAATTATAAATTATTCTATTATAAAAACACATGCACACATATGTTTATTGCAGTGCTGTTCACAATAGAAAAGACTTGGAACCAACCAAAATGTCCATCAATGATAGATTGGATAAAGAAAATATGCACTGTAGAATACTATGCAACCATAAAAAACGATGAGTTAACGTCCTTTGCAGGGACATGAATGAAGCTGGAAACCATAATTCCCAGCAAACTAATGCAAGAACAGAAAATCAAACACCACATGTTCTCAATCATAAGAGGTAGTTGAACAATGAGAACACGTAGACATAGGGAGGGGAACATCACACACACTGGGCCTGTCGAGGAGTTGGGGGCTAGGGGAGGGTTAGTAGAGGTTGGGGGTTTGGGGAGGGATAGCATTAGGAGAAATACCTAATGTAGATGATGAGATGATGAATGCAGCCAACCTCCATGGCACATGTGTAACTATGCAACAAACCTGCATGTTGTGCACATGTACCCCATAACCTAAAGTATAATTTAAAAAATGCTATATTTTGATGTACAATCATTTAAAAACTTTTAGATAGTTGGTGAATTTTTTAAAAGCCTTGCTTTTCTGTAGTTATGTATCATAAGGTTCAATAGTGACTTTTGATTTAGGCCATGATTTGTCATGATGATGGGGATAAGTACAACACAGCTGTTTTTACAACTTGAACAATAAAAACTATTTTAATTAATTAATGAAGCTAATTTTCATTTCCAAAGCTTTTTCTTCTCTAAGAAACAGTTTCTTATCTTCAATATAGACTGTTTTCACTGATGTAATGGATAGTGGAAAAAAATCTAGTTTAGTCATTCCTTGAAAAAATTTATCTTTTCCAAGCAGATGCCGAGATGGTAACACAAAGACAAAAGAGACAAAATCGTCTCTCTCGAGGAACTGACAATCTCCAATCTCAAGAGAATAAATTTAAAAGCATACTTTCAAAATTCAGTGACAGAAAAAAAACCTAGATTGTAATGATGTTTTGATGGTCTTTAAGAGGTACAAAGATAAATAATTTTTTTTACATGTGAATAATCATTTACAAATACATGAAATAGGCAGTAATCTTTTTTCACCCCCAATGTTACTACCTTTTAAAATTGGTTATTGTGTATAAAACATAAAGAAATTCAATGAAATGTGACTGTGATTGCTGTTTTTCAAAACATGGCACTTAATCAATTTTGATTTTTTAAACTGTGTTAATTTTCTTATTCCATCTTTCATTTTATTTTCCAAAAATTACATTTCATTGTGTATATTTGAGATTTGTGATGTGATGTTAGGGGATACATACTGAGAATAAAATAGTTATTATGGTTAACATACCTATCATTTCACAGTGACTTTTTTGGTGACAAGAGCAGCTCAAATCTACTTATTTAACAAAAATTCCAAATATAATACAATTTTACTAGCTATGGTCCTCATGTTGTACATTAGATCTCTAGACTTGTTCATCCTACATATCTACTACTTTGTATTCTTTGATCTACATCTTTCCATTCCCTCTGCACTCCCTTTCCTGTCCCTGGCAACCACTTTTTTATTCTCTTTGTATTCTGAGCTTTTTTTATTTTTAAGATTCCATATATAAGTGAGATAGTGAGATTATGCAATGTTTTTCCATCTGTATCTGGCTTATTTCACTTAGCAAAAGGTCCTCCAAGTACATCTATGTTAATGAAAAGGTCAGGATCTCCTTTTTTAAGGCTAAATAATATTCACACACACACACACACACACACACACACACACACACACACACACACCATAGTCTCTGTCCATTCATCTATTGATGGATAATTAGGCATTAGGTTGTTTCCATATCTTGGCTATAATGAATAATTCTGCAATGAACATGGGAGTACAGATACCTTTATGGAGTGGTGATTTCATTTTACTTGGGTATATACCCAGAAGGGGATTTGCTGGGCCATATGGTAATTCTGTTTTTAATTTCTCTAGGAATCTCCAATCTGCTTTTCATAATCATGGTACCAATCTATATTCCTATCAACAGTGTACTAGGCTTTCCTTTTCTTGACACCCTTACCAACATTTGTCATCTTTTCTCTTTTTTGTAATTGCCATCCTTGTGAGTGTCAGGTAATATCCATATTGGTTTTAATTTACATTTCCCTGATGATTAGTGACAGTGAGTAACTTTTTGTATACCTGTTGGCCATTTTTATGTCTTATTTGGAGAACTGTCTATTCAGGTCTCTCACCCATTTTTTAATTGGGTTGTTTTTCTGCTATTGAATTATAAGTGTTCTTTATTATATTAATCTCTTATCAAACATGCAGTTTGCAAATACTTTTTCCCAATCCACAGGTTTCCTTTTCATTTTGTTGATTTGTTTCCTTCACTTTGTTTAATACAATTCCATTCATTTATTTTTGCTTTTATAGTCTGGGATTTTGGTGTGATGCCCAAAAACTCATCACCAAAGCCAGTGACAAGGAGTTTTCTCCCTATGTTTTCTTCTAAAAGTGTTATGGTTTCAGGTCTTACATTTAGGTATTTTATCCATTTTCAGTTGATTTTTGTGTATGGTGTAAGATAAAGGTCCAATTTCTTTTTCTTTCTTTTTTTTTTTTTTTGGCGTATGAAATCCAGTTTTCCCAGCACCATTAATTGAAGAGACTGTTCTTTCCCCATTGTGTACTCTTGGTGCCATTATCAAAAATTACTTGACTTTATGTGTTTGGATTTATTTCTGGGTTCCATATCCTAATCTATGTGTTTCTGTTTCCACGCTAGTACCATACTGTTTTATTAAAACTCTGTAATATAAATTTAAATCAGGAAATATGTAGCTTCCAATTGTTTTTTCTCTTAGCATTGATTTGACTATTCAGGGTTCTTTGAGGTTCCATACAAATTTTAGGGATTTTTTTCTAATGAGGAATGTGTTAAATCTGTATTTTGCATTGGGTAGTACAGAGTTTTTAGTGTTAATTCTTTTCATTCATGATCATGACATATCTTTCCATTTATTTTTGTGCTTTTCAATTTCTTTCATTAATATTTTATGATTTTCAGTGTACAAGTCTTTCACTTCCTTGGTTAAATTTATTCCTATGTATTTTATTTTATTGATTGTATCACTTACAGTATTTTTAAAATTTTCTTTTTCAACTAGGTAATTATTCATTTGTAGAAATGCTATTGGATTTTGGTATGTTGATTTTGTATCTTGCAACTTTACTGATTTGTTTATCAATTCATTCATTAGATTTCTGGAGACTCTGGGATTTCCTACATTTAGAAATAGAAGTTGTGAGAGTGGACATCCCTATCTTGTACTAGATAATAGTGGAAAAACTTTCAATTGCTTCCTATTAATTATGATGTTAGCTGTGGGTTTTTCATAAATGGCCTTTATTATATTAAGAAATTTTCCTTCCCTGTCTAAACCATTAAGAGTTTTTTATCAGGAAATGATGCATAACTTTGTCAAATGCTTTTCCTGCATCATTTGCCATGATATTGCAGTTTTAATATTTCAGTCTGTTAATGCGCTCTATCACAGCGATTAATTTGTTTATGTTAAGCCAAACCTCATACCAGGGATCAAACCCACTTGTTCATGATGTATAATCTTTTTGACATGTTGTTAAATTTGATTTGCTAAGTTTTTGTTGAGGATTTTTATATCAATGTTCATCAGAGATACTGGCTTATAGGCTTCTTTTCTTGTGGTGTTTTAATCTGGCTTAGGTATCATAATGATGCTGGCCTTTTAAAATGTGTTAAAGGCCGGGCGCGGTGGCTCAAGCCTGTAATCCCAGCACTGTGGGAGGCCGAGGCGGGTGGATCACGAGGTCAAGAGATCGAGACCATCCTGGTCAACATGGTGAAACCCCGTCTCTACTAAAACTACAAAAAATTAGCTGGGCATGGTGGCGCGTGCCTGTAATCCCAGCGACTCAGGAGGCTGGGGCAGGAGAATTGCCTGAACCCAGGAGGCGGAGGTTGCAGTGAGCCGAGATCGCGCCATTGCACTCCAGCCTGGGTAACAAGAGCGAAACTCCATCTCAAAAAAAAAAAATAAATAAATAAAAAAATAAAAAAAAATAAAATGTGTTAAAAGGCCCTACCTCTATTTTTTGGAAGAGATTAAGAAGTATCACTAACAGTTCTTTAAATTTTTGGTAGACTTGATCCATGAAGTCATCTGATCCTGGGCTTTTCTCTGTTGGAAAGTTTTTAGTTACTTCTTCAATCTCTTTATTTGTTCTTGGTCTGTCCAAGCCTTCTATTTTTTCCTCATTCAATCTTGATAGGCTGTGTTTGTCTAGGCATGTATTTATATCCTCTAGGTTACTGAATTTGTTGCATATAACAGTAGTCACCTATGATCCTTTTTATTTCTGAGGCATGTTTAATAATGCCTCTACTTGCATTTATATTTTTATTTATTTGAGTCTTCTTGTTTGCTCTTTTTCTTTTAAGGTTTGTCATTTTTGTTAACTTTATCAAATAACCAATTTTGTTTTACTCCTTTTTTTCTATGGTTTTTCTTCTTCTTTTTTTTCTTCTAAGAAAAAGAAATACATGTGCAGAATGTGCAGGTTTGTTACATAGGTATACATGTGTCATGGTGATTTGCTGCATCTATCGACCTGTCCTCTAAGTTCCCTCCCCTCGTCCCCTACCCCTCAACAGGCCCTTGTGTGTGAGGTTCCCCTCTCTGTGTCCATGTCTTCTCAATGTTCAACTCCGACTTATGAGTGAGAACATGTGGTATTTGGTGTTCTTTTCCTGTGTTAGTTTGCTGAGGATGATGGCTTCCAGTTTCATCCATGTCCCTGTAAAGGACATGATCTCATTGCTTTTTATGTCTGCATAGTATTCCATGGTGTATATGTGCCACATTTTCTTTATCCAGTCTATCATTGATGGGCATTTGTGTTGGTTCCATTTCTTTGCTATTGTAAATAGTGCTGCAATAAACATACGTGTGCAAGTGTCTTTATAGTAGGCTTATTTTCCTTGGGGTATATAACAAGTAATGGGACTGCTGAGTCAATGGTATTTCTAATTCTAGATCCTTGAGGAATTGCCATACCGTCTTCCACAATGTTTGAACTAATTTACATTGCCACCAAGAGTATGAAAGCGTTCCT
Organism: Sapajus apella; assembly: GCF_009761245.1. NCBI lineage: Eukaryota > Metazoa > Chordata > Mammalia > Primates > Cebidae > Sapajus > Sapajus apella. The sequence goes on from NW_022437061.1 coordinate 1,447,476, forward strand.
ATTTCTCCATAGCCTTACCAACATCTATTGTTTCCCCATTGCTTATTTCTGTCTGATTTGTAGAAGATCAGATGGTTTATTTGGTGTATATTGGCTCTGATCTTACTTTTTGTTTCTTTACTAACTTTCAGCTTAGTTTGTCCCTTGTTTGCTTGCTCCTTGAGGATGAAATTAGGCTATTTACTTTGGATCTTTCTTCTTTAATGTAGGTATTTATTGCTATCAACTTTCCTCTCAGAACTTAACTTGTTGCATCTCATAGGTTTTGTTCTGTTGTATTTCTATTGTTTGCTTCAAGATCTTTTTCAATTTTTTTTAAAAAAATTCTTTTTTGACTCCTTGGTTGCTCTGGAGCGTGTTGTTTAATTTCTCTCTGAGGGGGAGAGCGCAGAGGCAACTGAGAGGGGTAAGGCAAAGCAACTTGCCCCCACAGGATAAAGTGTAGAAGCAGCTTGTTTCAGGAATGGCAAGGCACCAGGTGGGGGTGACATAGCAATGATAAATCCTCAAGGATGGACATTGACCCCTGAAGCAGTAGCTCTAGTTTAATAATGGCATAGCACAGTATCAACGCAGACCATGGGGAGTGGGACACAGTGTTAGCAACTTCTCTACGGCAGTGCAGCTCTGTGGACTCCAGGCAGCTCCCTCAGCTGGGCTTTGCTCCTGTGATGCTGCAGGAGTCCCCAGTGCTGAGGGACCATAGGTGTCCAAGGTAGTGATGGGGTCTGCTAGGTTCCTTTAGTTTACATTTTCCCTGCAGGGGGAAGTTCCCTGTTTGGAGCTGACTGGGGAGTGGGGTGGCAGCAGCTATGTGTTTCTTTCTCTTTTCTGTGTGGCCATCCTGGGTTTCTATGCTCTACAAAATTCCTGCTGCTCCTGCTATGTGTTCAAGCAGTCTCCTTTACTTATTTTTATCAAAATATAGTTGTTTATTTGTCTTTGTGGTGTAATTGAATATAAGAGGTCTCTACTTGGCCACTTTGCTCTAGCCAACTTTGATTTGTATTCTGTTTATTCCTTCTTTTTAAACACACACACACACACACACACACACACACACACACACACACACACACTTTTTAATATCATATAAGATAATACAAAGTTTCTGAAAAATAAAATAAACAATAATATGTTATATAAAACATTTAACTCCAAGGACCAACAGCTTGTAAGAAATGTGAGTCAATGTACTTTCATCTGAATATCAGCAGTTGAATGATACTAAATGTGATTGTAGACTGAAAATTTCTTAGGAATGTATTGTCATAGTGAAAATATTTACAAATAAAAAAATTGGAATATTTTATTGGTCTTATATGGTCTGAAATCTGAGATAAAATACATGAAATTAGTATTTCACTAATCATTTATTTAATCATCCTGTTGCTTATAGTACACATTTGGCCCAGTAGTTACACTTGAGAGTATGTGTGTGAGTATGGATTTTTAATTTTTTTTACTTTTTAATTTAGAAGTGCTCATGCATATTGGTTGACACACTTAGAATGTTATGAGGACTTCCAAGATGGCAGATTGAAGGCAGTGTTAGCATGTCTCTTCCATTTGGAATGACAAAATAGCATACAGAGGTTCATCCTGTAATTGTTTTCTAAGAAACAACACAAGAACTTAACAGGAAAACTGAAAGAAACAAAAAGACACTTTGAAAGAAGTGGCAGGCTGTAGCCTACAACACGAGCCAGGTAGAAAACAAGAAGTCCCTACAGTGTGAGAGGGAGATAAACTGCATCCAGGATATATGCTCCCCCAGGAACCCTGCAATCTAGGCTGCAGAGGAAGGCCTTAACACTACTTAGCACTGGAACTGATTTAGGGACCAGTGGGGAATATAAAAGTAAGAACAGCAGCAGAAAGAGCCTTTTTTGTGTTCCCAGTCTCCATGATGGACAAAGGGAAGCTATTTCTGATTCTGCCTCAAAAGAGACCTTGCAAAAGTCTGCCAGCTATATCAGGCAGTGGTTACAGGTTGAGAAAAGCTCCCAACTGAAATTCAAGACATATTCTCAAGTGGTAATAAACTCCCCTGGCCATAACTGGGAGGCAAATGGGAAGTGTGTTGCAGCCATGAGCACAGGAGCTGGGCGCCCCAGCTTTGCAGGTATGGCCTAAAGCCATGGTTGGTGTCTCTCTGGGAAGGCTTATAGCCTGGGGCATATTTGAGTTCTGAGTGCAGACTGCCTGGAACCTAGTTAGCTGTTGCCAGTGGAACACTGAGGGTGTGGCAACTGCCTCACCAAAATCTTGGGAGCTGGGTGGGTCTTACTGCCATCTGCTACTCTCCACTCTCCATGCAAACTCTTCTGTGCAGCAGAGGCCATTCCACAATACCCTCTGGAACATTACCCCAGTAGCCAGAGCACTGCATTCCAACTCTCACAGGTACCACTGCTTTCCCTGCACACACAGAGCCAGAGCATAGACCTGGCTGACCCAGCCCCAACCTGGTTTGCCCCTCCATCCACCCTGGTAGTTTAACACAGAGGACAGAAACTTTTAGGTGCTTCATGGCCTCACCTATCACCTGAGAAACCAGAGTACCTCCCCTGAGTAACAAGGCAAGCACAAATCCTACCACTGCTACTATAGCTGGTGCTCTTTTGCAAGTTCCACCTCTTGGTTAGAGGCCAACTGACACAGTCCATTATAGCATCTCCAGGTAAACTAACACTGTGCTTGTAAAGAGAAAACGTGTATGTGACCTCAGCTATCACCATTGCCTCCAGCAACTTGACTAATCAGGAGGTCCTGAGTCTGTCCATGTGACCAGGTTATTACCACTACAACTGGTATTTCAGAAAGCCAACTCACTAAGGCTATTTATGACCAAGGAATCTGACAGAATGTACGTCACTTCCTTGACACTCTCATCAGCGCTGACGCTGGTACCTGTTGCTGGGAGACTAGAAGACAGGTCACATCACAAGATCCCTTGCAGACATTTGCCAGCACCAGCCTAGAGTGTGGCATTCCCACTAGATGGTTACATCCAGAGGAGCAGAAGCATTCACAGTAGTCTGGCCCTCAGGGATTCCTACTCCTAAGGGAATGGGAGTGTACCATGTCAAGGAATGTCTCATGGGACAAAAGAATCAAGATGGCAGGCTTTTTGAGTCCCAGAACTTTCTGTGGGTGAGAAATTACTTTTGGTAGAGGCATAGGTGCAGTGCTGGGCTCAGTGGGAGTGGGGAAAGTCTGCAGTTCTACCCCAACGATCAGGCAGCCCTGGTGCTTCTGAAGGATCTTGGAGAAGGAGGCTTTTTTTTTTTCTCCCATTGTCCATCACTGCAGACACAGCTGAGGCTTTGCCTATGGGATCTCAGCATGATTACACCTATAATTAGCCTTTCTGGAACACTTCAGGATGACTGCATTTCCTGGTACAGAAGATACAGAAGGAGTACCTTTTGGGTTTAGGCTTGCATGAGGGGTAGAGTTGCAATTACTCTTTATTTGGAATATCAGTGTTCCTGCAAATGAAACAGGTATTCTGATCTGAATAGTCAGAACCCTGGGTAAGGAGTATGTCTAGGAGGTGAATAGCTTTCCTGCTGGACTGGCAAGAGAGCTGAGGTGCTGTCATGATTCCCCTGATAAGACCTCGGTGCATTTCACTGAGCGATCTCCCAGCTACCTCTTTCAAGGCTGAAACCTCTGCCCAATATTGGGTATTGCATCTACCCACCTGTTTAGCCAAAACTAGTTTGTACACAGGGACACCTCCCCTACTGGCCTGAAGCCTAAACTACAATGCAGTATATAAAATATTGGGGAAAATGAATAAAAAAGTACACTTAATGGGAGAATGAGATAAGCTTCAAAAGATCTCTGCCATTCCGACTTCATATGAGAAAGTGAACTTGCTCATGTACTGTGCACATCGCTACTACAACCAGGATCTGAGAAAGCCACCATCCAAAGAGTCTGTATAATCAAAGAACCCATACAGACTCTTTCATGTTTGAAAGCACCAAGAACTGAATTAGGCCACAATAAGCTATATACATTAAAGTCACATCCTTAAGGGGAAAAATAAATTTGACAAAAATACAGTCAAATAAAAAATAAATTTAAGAATAATCAGAATAAATAGTCTACCTAAATGAGAAGGGATCAGGAAAATAAATCTGGTAATATGACAAAACAGGATTCTATAACATTCCCAAAAGATCACACTATCTCTCCAGCAATGGATCCAAACAAAGATGAAATCTTTGAGACACCAGATAATGAATTCAAAAGGTTGATTATTAAGTTATTAGAGATACCACAGAAAGGTGAAAAACCAACATAAAGAAATTAAAAAACAATTCAGGATATGAATGAAAAAATTTCTCTAAAGAGATTAATATTGTACAGAAAAACCAATCAGAAATTCTGGAAATAAAAGAAAATTTAGGAAATTACAAAATGCAATGGAAAGTTTTAACAATAGGCTAGACAAAGTAGAGAAAATAATTCCAGAGCTTGAATACAAGTCTAATTAACCCAACTGGCCAAAAATAAAGAAAAAAGAATACACACATATCTCTATCTATCTATCTATCTATCTACCTACCTACCTACCTACCTATCTGACAAATATAAACTGAGGGCAACTGAAATTAAGTGTGGGATGGGGAAAGAATAAGAAGAGTGGTGAAAGCCAAAACTATAGATTTCAGATAGATATGGAGAGAGAGAGCTATGACAGAAGACAGGTACATCAGATGGAGAATCTTTACAAGCTCAACAGTTGAAAGACCTTGCAATATCATTCAGCCCCAGGCCTGTGTTTTGCAACTGTGGTGGTCATGTCATCTGCTAGTCTCCATTTTCTTGGCATTTCCTTATAAGTTATTAATTTAAAGTTGATTCCTTTTCCTGAAGTGCCACGAATATGTTGGAGGCAGTACAGCACATAGAGGGCTCAGCTTTGAACCTTGGCCAAATAGAATTTGACTCTCAGCTCTGCCTATCTGAGAAAGTTAATTAATGTAACCTGTAAAATTGAGATCCTACCTGTCCCTGCACTACTTTCTGGTGACACGATAGTAAGCAATGGACACCTATAATACCTGCTATTATGGACCTTAGGTATCAAGTGGGAGGTAGGCATTATTTAAGAATGACACAAATGAATTATAATTTCACATTGAAATAAGGTCTCAGGTTTGCTAATGGAAGTGTGGAGAGCATCAGAGTCAGAAGAAATTAATTAATAATTAATGGAAGTGTGGGGAGTGTTATAGTCAGAAGAAACAGCATTTGCAAAACATTTGTGGCAGGAAGGAGCAAGGAACATTAAAAGCCTGAGAAAGAGCAGGTGAAGACAGTGAGAGTGGAGAAGGCTTTCTTGTATGTAAATTAGGGATAATAGCACACAAGATTATTTAATGGATTAGTGAGAACATATGATAATCTCCCACCAGTAGTGGCTACTTATTAAATGGTGACTACAAGGATCATTTTATAATTACTGAAGAGGTGGAGACTATTCTTTGAACTACATAATGTCAGATCTACCTTCTCTTTAACACTCACCCTTTAAGACAGACCACTGGCAGATAACTATATCTCAGTCCTACAACACTGCAATGCTGAGCAGATCTGTAGTTTGTGGGGAAAATGCAGCATTTTCTTTGGGTCTTGGGCTAAACAGAGGCCTGTTAGTAGAAAAAGGTATGTTGGGAATGCATGGTTAAAAGGAAAGAGGAAAGAAATCAAAGAATCTTAGTTTTCAAAGTCTTTTTTCTTTTCCCAAACATGTTTTGAAATGTGTCATTCCATTCCTCCAACCTGCCATTTTTTTTTTATCCTTCAGGCAAAGGTTTTAACCTCCTAACATGTTTCTGCAAGCAACGTTCTGAACAAGGAAGTTACTACAGAAAAAATTTTTCTGGCATTATTAGTGGAATTGAATTCAATTGCATAGTCAGGTAGTCTTGCCTGCCCAGTGACTTTTAAATGGACTCCAAGGAGAGGACCAGGGACTGTGGCACTCACAGTCTCAGACCAAATCCTGTATTTATTCCTGGCTTCTCTGTATTTTGGTTGTCCAATCTGATGAATGGGGATAATGATGAATATAGTAATATCTACCTCATAGAATTGTTATGAGAACTAAATAAGTAAACACTGTAAATGTGTAAAGTCTTAAGCACAGCTCCTGGCACAGAGTAAGCATCTGTGTTAGCTGGTATTATGATGCCTGAAGTGGCAGTTTTGTTCTCCCTCCTTCCAACATAGACGCCTGCACATCCACATGTACATACACATACATAAAAAGAAATAAATGTGTATATATAGAAATGCACACAAGATTTTTATGATTTTGTCAGGATTTACACGTTTTCAGGGTGTTGTATAATTAAAAAGGTTTTGGATTTAGTTAATTTTCAAACATTTTAGTTGTTAAAGGCAACAGACGAAGAAAAGAACAATGTTTTAATTTCTACAGCATCTTTCTAGGACCTAGTGTTGTTTCATAACAGTTAGTGCATGAGGTAGGTGGAAAGGAGTGAGAGAGGATTATTTTGGGGACAGTTCTCCTTCCCTTTCATTATATGTGTAAATATCAATTCATGTCAACTTTACCTGTCATCCTGTGGCCCTGGCACCCACCCCAGCAAAATGAAGGCTGGAGGAGAAGGTATAGAAGATAGCAGGGAGGGAGGTTGAGAAGCCAGTGTATTCCTTGTGCTTCCTGTGTCCAGACTAAGGTCCTGTGACCACCTTTGCTTTCAGAAGCCTGAGTTCTCCTGAGTAGGAACTCAAGACTTTTTTCCAGTCTTCAGGTTTCTGATTAATCTTGCTTTGGTTACACAAGAAGGGATTAATGAACACATTAGCCCTTCTCCAAACACCACGTCAGCTGTTATCAGAAACAGCTGGTTGACTTTCTTAACTTCAGTGTTCTAATAATGCAGGACTCAAAACCAAAGTTGTGAGGTTCACATTTCCATTGCAACCTTATAGCCAGAGGGTCACTTTGTTTCCTGTCAACCTTCCACTGTGAGGATCTGTGTTTTTGCCATTCTTTTATGAAGTTGGAGAACTCGAGCCTGCAGGAACTCATGCTCAGTGATGTTGAAGCTGCCGTTCCAGCACACATATCGCCCATGTCTCATTTCCATACATGTTACTACTCGAGTCCTATTCATGGCTCTCTATGTTGCCAAATTCAACACATTTTCTTGGCTACCACTGACATTTGTCATATTCCCAACTTTCTTTGCTCTAATAATTTTTCTTCACCTAGAAACCCCTACAAAAGGAAATGTGAACATTCATAGAGGACTGAAATGCGGGCTCTGCCTGGGGTTAATGGTAATGCCCATATTTCACTGGAATTTGTTCCTTAACTACATAGCATGAGAAGTCAGTCCCCAGAAAAATCCCTTCTAAGGTTTTCTAGATTTTCCTGGGGATTTCAACTCAGTCCTCCCATATTCTTCTCCCTGTTCCCCATCTGCAACATTTTAGTCCAAACCACTTCCCATTCTCCTAGATTTCTTTATAGAAAGGCTCCTGTCCAAGTCTGAGACAAAGGTGTTTTATCCCTGGACTTTAAAAACTATGAGCCCTGCAAGGGCCAAAGTGGTCTGCACATCAGTGAGGAGAGTGTTCCTGGTTCTCTTGTGTGCATTGCTACCAGGCCCAAATCACACTGCTTGAGTCCAAGGCCTCAGAAAGTTCTTTCTGGAGAAGACAGGCCCCTCATCTGCCTCTAGCAGTCCTCTTCAGTCACAAATCTGTTATGCATCTAAGAAATAAAGTTGAGACATCTGGCTTCTGGTCTGGCATGTAAAGAGCTTGGAGTTTTTTGCTTTGCCCTAACAACAGGAAAAAACCTGAACAAACTGAACAATCAACAACTCTTTTTAAATCCATCAGAAAAGTGAAGTCACAGAGTAAACTGCTGCTCCACAAATTTGAGAGACACAGGGGCAACATAGAGAATCACAAATTACCTGAGCAGAAATCCACTAGCAGAAACCACTGTGGGCACCAGTGCTGGGTATGGAAATCTGAATTGCATCAATGAATTGCTGGAGGTTCAGCATGGACAAGCTGGGAGTTAAAAAGTCTGGGGTAGGGGACAGTCTTGGGGAGGCTCCCACCTTCTGTGTGAGTTTTACTGTAGGAGCTCCACCAGGTTCTCATGGTAAATGTTGGAGAATACCTCACTTATGCTTCCAGTAGAGTAAGGAGAAATACACCAGAGCATTCTGTTCTTAACAATGCCTGCCCTTAAGAGAAACTATTTTACCAGAGCCTAATCTGCTGGGGTTTTTATAAAAGCCCAACTGACTTGGGAGAAGGGAAACGTTCAGCTCTAGGCTCCCAACAGCCTTCCATGTGAGAGAAGAAAAATACCTGACTCCAGCATCCTCTAGCCATGACAAACCACATAAGAAGGGGAAAAATTGAGACGCACGTGTGAAGTTCAAGTATGGGCCACAGGCTTACAAAAAGCTTGAAATTGAAGCACAGCACTATCAACTCTTCCCCTCCCCACCTTATCACTATGTTACAAATGGTCGATTAACTGAAGTTTCTTCTAGTCAGTACATCATGTCTACCTATTCCGAAATAATTACAAGGCATATTAAAAGGCAAAACATACAGTTTGAAAGGACTGAACAAGCATCAGAACTAGAGTCAGATATGGCAGGAATATTGGGATTATCAGATCAAGAGTTCTCTAAAAACTATGATTAATATGCTAACAGATCTAATGAAAAGGTAGAAAGCATGTAAGACAGATAATGTAAGAAGAGTGATGGAAGTCCTAAGAAAGAATAGAAAAGAAGTTATAGTGGTTAGAAACACTGTAACATAAATGAAGAATGCCTTTGATGAGTTTGTTAGTAGCCTGGACATGGCTAAGGAAAGAATCTCTGTGCTTGAGGATATGTCACTAGAAATTTTCAAAGCTGTAAATCAAAAAGAGATAGTAAAAGATGGAATAGGAAATCCAACAACTGTGAGACAATCCCAAAAGATGAAACATATTCATATCAGGAATATGGGAAAAAAAGAAAGAGAAAAAGGAACAGGAAAAATACAGGAAGCAGTATGATGGATAGCTTTTTCAAATTAATATCAAACAAAACCCCACAGAGTAGGAAACTGAGAGAATACTAAGCAGGATAAATACCAAGAAAAAAAATGACACCTAGGCATATTATATTTAAATGGCAAAAAAAGTGAAGAACAAATTTTGAATGAAGCTAGAGGAAATGCACCTTCTATATAAGAAGAGGAAAAGTGAGAATTACATCCAACTTCTCAGAAGCCATGCAAACAAGAAAAGAATGTGGTGAAATACTTAGTGTTGAAAAGAATGAAGTCCCTTTCTCTTTCCTGTAATTTCTCAAATTTCTTGACATACTCTTCCAGTACATATCTTCATTAACTCTTTGTTACTCTGTGTACTAGTTCAGTAGATTAAGAGTAAATTCAAACTGATCTGCTGAGTCAGTCACCTTCCAGTGTATATACATAATTTGTGTCCCAGTGCGCTATGTTTCAGGTAGTGACAGAGCAGTGTGCAAGAAAATAGAACCTCCTTTCCCACGAGTCTTTCACTTAATAAACTTAGACTGAAGTGTTACCATATCAAAGTGGCTAATTTCTTTCACTTAGCTTAATTATGCCGAGATTCATCCATGCTTTTGTGGGGATCAATAGTTCACGCCTTTTTATTGCTGAATAGTATTCCATTATATGGATGTTCAATAATTTGTTTATTCCCAAACTGATAGGCATTTGAGTTGTTTCCAGTTTTGGCTCTTACAAGTAAAGCTAGTGTGTTTACACCAGCCTTATTTGTGTGTCTTTGTGTGGTAATATGCTTTCATTTATCTTGGGTAAATTCCTACTAGTAGAAAGATCGGGTCATATGGAAGATGTATTTGTAAATTTTAAAGAAATTTCTACATTGTGTTTGTAAGCTAGTTGAACTATTTTACTTTGCCTCAAGCAATATACGAACACTCCCATTGCTCCTCATTCTTACCACCCATGCATTGATACCATACTTACAAAATCTTTAAAACTTGTGATTGTCCTAATAGATGTAGAGTTACATCTGATTGTGGTTTTAATTAGCATATCTGGAATGATCAAATGACATTGAATATCTTTTCAGGTGCTTATTTTTCATCTGTATATCTTTTGCCCATTAAAAAATTAGTTTGTGTTACTAAAAGAGCAGCTAACAATCTGCCCTTGTAGTCATCTGATTTTTTCAATATTTTATTATGAAAAATTTCAAATATACAGAAAAGTAGACAGACTTTTATAGTAACATCCATAAACTCACCTCTAGATCCTACAATCAACACCTTATTACACTCTTTTCTTTAGTAGCATATTTACTTATCCACCCTTCTATCTAGCCATTCTTTATTAAGTCATCCTATTTTTGATCCATTTATATGTAAATTACAGAAATCAATTTACTTCATCCCTAAACAATTTTGCATACATATTACCAACATTTTTCACTAGAGTTCAATATTCTTGTGTAGCCAAATATTATTTTTTTTCTTTTTGAGGTACAGTTTACATGCAGAGAAATGCACGTATTTTAAATGCTCCATTGGATGAATTTTGCCAAATGCATGCATCAGTACAACCCAACCCCTGTCAAGAAACAGAAGTTACCAACATACCAGGGAGCTCTCTCCTATACCTTCTCACTCAGTTCCTGCAGAGTTAACCCCTCAGAGGTAACCACTGTTACCATATAGATTAGTTTTGCCTGTTTTTGTAATTCATGTAAATAGAATCATATTGTATTTATTCTTTTGTTACCAACTTTTACTCATCATTTATGTGAGCTTCATTCATATTGTTGCCATTGCCACTAGCATGTTTCTTTTTTTAACTGAGTAATATTCCCCTGTATATGCCATAGTTTGTTTATTCATTCTCCTATTGTTGGATACCTAAGATGTTTTGGGCAGCTTGGGGCAATTATTAAAAAAAGCAGCCCTGAACAACCTGGTACAAGTTATAGGCTGATTTTCTAAAACAGTCCTTTTCTTCCTTATCACGGCTCACTGAACCTCACCCTCCTGGGTTCAAGCGATTCCCCTGCCTCAGCCTCCCGAATAACTGAGACTACAGGCACGTACCACCGTGCCTTGGCCAACTTTTTTTTTTTTTTTTTAGTAGAGATAGGGTTTCACCACGTTGGCCAGGATGGCCTCAATCTCCTGACTTCGTGATCCGCCTGCCTCAGTCTCTCAAAGTGCTGAATGAAAAGCTCTCACAGGTGTGAGCCGCCGCGCCTGGCCGATTTCTTGATATAGTTTGAATATTTGTCCCCTCCAAATCTCATGTCAAAATATGACCCCTAATGTTGGAGGAAAGGCCTGGTGGGAGGTGTCCAGGCCGTGGGGAAGATCCCTTCTGAATGTCTTGGTGCCATCCTCCCAGTAATGAGTGAGTTCTCGCTCTATTAGTTCACACAAGATGTGGTTATTTAAAAGAATCTGGCACCATCCCCCTGCCTTGCTCCCTCTCTTACCATGTGACACATTGGCTTTCCTTGCTTTTAGGAGTAAAAGCTTCCTGAGGACCTCACCAGAAGCAGATGCTGGAGCCATGCTTCTGGTACAGCCTGCAGAAGTGAGCCAAATAAATCTCTTTTCTTTGTAAATTACCCAGCCTCAGGTCTTTCTTTTTAGCAATGCACAATGGACTAATACATTTCTAAAATTCCATCTCTGAACCTACCCCTGAACCCCAGACTCATAAATCCGATGACCGACTAAATGTATCCACTTGATTTCCAATAGGTATCTCAAATCTAATGTCAGAAAGCAAACTACTGATCAGCATGCATCCTAAACAACCATTTTTTCTGTCTTAATCAATGGTAAATATATTCTCCCTATTGTTCAATTGTTCAGGCCATAAAACACAGATAGCCATAACTCTTCTCTTTCTCACTTCCTCTAATACATAACCAAATATTATTTGCTCTATCTCTAAAATATAACTAGAATGCTCCAGTTATTAACACTTCTACAGGACTATGTGGTTGGAGGTAAGATTGTCTCACTTGTAGGTTTTTGAAAAGCCTGATAATTGGTGTCACATTTCTATTTTGCTCCTTCCACACCATCTGTCCTCAGCACAGTAGCCAAAGTAGTCCTGTTATGATATAAGTTTTATATGGTACTTTATATGTATCTTTAGTAGAGAAAGGATTTCACCATGTTGGCCAGGCTGGGCTTGAACTCCTGACTTCAAGTAATCCACGCATCTCGGCCTCCCAAAGTGTTGGGATTCCAGATGTGAGCCACTGTGCCCAACCACACTCATACTACTTTAAAAGCTCAAATGGCTTCTTTTTTCACTCACAGTAAAATTTAAAGGCCTGATAATAATTCTCAAGACTCTATGGAGTCTGATTCCCCACTGCATAATTTACCAAATTTTCTCATAATCCCCCCATCGCTCAGTCAAGTCTAGCCGCATTGACCTTCGTGTCATTCCTAGGGTGTTTGCAATTGCTATTCTGTCTGAATGACATACGTTATTCAGACATACATATGGCTTATCTTGAGTGTATGCTAAATTGTCACCTTCCTAGAAAGATTTCTTCCCTGACCACTCCACGTAAAACTGCAGCCTCCACTTTGGGAGGCCGAGGTGAGTGGATCATGAGGTTAGGAGTTTGAGACCAGCCTGGTCAACATGGTGAAACGACGTCTCTACTAAAAATACAAAAATTAGCTGGGTGTGGTGGCACGGGAGGCTGAGGAAGGAGAATCACTTTAACCTGGGAGGTGGAGGTTGCAGTGAGCTGAGATAGTACCACAGCACTCCAGCCTGGGTAACAGAGTAAGACTCCATCTCGAGAAAACAAAAACAAAAATAAAAAACTGCAGCATCACACCACACAGCACTGCCTATCTCCTTTCCTGCTTTATTTTCTCCATAGCACTTATTGCTCTTTCATTTTTCTATTTGTACGTCATCTGTCTCCTTTCACTGAAATGTAAACAATGAACACAGGGATTTTTTTCTTTTTTGTTCACTGCTGTAATCTCAGTGGTTACAATTGTGCCTGGACTACCGTGGAAATGAAAAAATACAGTATTTATTGATTGATTTCATAAATAAATGCCAATAAATATAGTTATTTTGGACTATATTATTAAGTGAAAGACATGGTTCTAAATTTTAAAAAATTAGTCCTCATATTATTAGACCCTCTAGTAAAGAAGATAGTGCTTTTTGCTTCTGACTTACTTTGTGGTTTACCAAACATACAGGGAAGCCCTTCCTAAGGCCTCAAGACATAAAGTTGAGTACTATTCCTATTATGCATATAGACCCTTTTAGGTCAATATCATATTTTGGGGAACTTTCTGCTTCAAAGTGGCATTGTCAGAATAAATAAGCATTCGTGTCTATAAAATGATTTTTAGTAATTATTTAACGGTCTCTGGGATTTTCCAAGGGGGGCTTTGGGCTAAATATCCTGTTTGATTCATAAAGGAGAGGCCTAACCTTATGGCCACTGCACACCTGGAAGCTTACAAAAACCTTGGAAAATGATGGCACATGACTTCAAGCTCCAGGAGCAGCTGGCCCTGTGAGAGTGCATGTAGAACAGACCATTGGTTTTCCAAACATTAGCGTGCATCAGTATCACCCATGGACTTATTAAAACACAGACTACTGGGCCCCAGTCCAGGCTCTGATTCAGTGTGTCTGCTGAGTTATTTCAGTGAAATTCAAGATCCTTGATTTCTAACAAGTTTTGAGGTAATGCTGATACTCGCTGGTTCTGGATCCGGACTTTGGAATAAGGTGTTGACTGCTGTTTGCTGCTTCTCTTTTCTACGGCTGGGTACAAACCTCTTCTGCACCCTCACTGTTGAACTCTATGCATGAGAGCTGGCTCTCTTGCCTCCACATCCAGGGCCCCTGTGGTGGCTGAGAATGACTACACAGGAATGCATGGCAGTAAGCTCGAGTCTCATCCTTCCCAGCTGAGCTTTGCTTCTGCAATTGGGAGAACTGACATTTCCTCTCCCTTGCAAATGGTGATGACTCCATAAAAGAACCTGTACCAAATAATTGATTGAGCTAATTCATTAATTCCTCAGATGAAGAAAGGGAGGAAACTAAGACAGGGAGTGGGTTAAGCCAATGGTTCTGAAACTTCAACATACACAAGGAATGCTTACTAAAAATGCAGGTTCCCACCACCCCCACCATCACCTCACAGGAGTCCTGATTTGTTAGGTCTGTTAGGTTAAGAAATATCATTTTTAAGAAATACCCAGATGATTTTAGTATGGTAATCAGAGGGTCCACTTTGAGAGATATTTACTACATATTTGACCCAAGTTTGCCCAGATAATGGCATACAAGGAATAGAAATCATGTCTAATTCTTTCAAATATGTTGAGTGCCTATTGTGTACAAGCAATATTTAGGCTCTGAAGAAACAGGGTCGACAGACTGACCAATGCTCTTTCAACTACAACTTGCTGTCTCTTTGCAAATGAGTCTGGTAAATTCTTGAGGTGAGCTATGCTTTGCTGTGCATCGATTTCAGCCACTATTATTTAAGAAAAGAACAATTATAGGCATCAATGAAAAAATATAATAACAAATTGTGCTTTCTCTAAGGAAATCCACTTAAATGCCATATAAATCCATATCAAATGATGTAACTTAATCTGATGCAATTCAATATATTATAGCACAATGCAGCAAAACAATGTAATGTAATACAAATCCCACTGCAACTTCAGTGCAGTGGGATTAGCACCGGCCTCATTTCAGGTCTTGGGCTCTAGCGCCCTCTAGTGGCACAAACTAAAAAAATTTTTTTTTGTGTGTGTGGCAGCTACAGCTGCACCTTGTACGGAATCACTGCAAGCAAACAGCCTGTTCAAATGGAAACGAGCTGAAGCCCAGGTGGCTCCTTTATTATATGTTAAAAGAAATCCTAGATTAATAGGTTTTCCTGAGCTGCCACTGGACCTAGTGATAAAGTAACTAACTGTGGCTTCCATAGTATTAACTGTTTTCACTACATTCTTTTGATTTGTGACAAATGAAAGAACTGTAATCAGCTTGATTTTTTAGGCTGCAGAACAGGAGGCTGGAGTGACAATACAGCGGTACTAGAAACCCTATGAAAGATTAACCTAAGACAAATACAAATAGAAAAGATGATGGAGTATAACAGAAATAAAACACTGTATCCTCTAATATACAGTCATCTCCCTCCCCCCGCCGCCCCCACGTTGTTGAAGAGCAGCTGCTCCTTTGCTGTTTGGAGATAAAGTGGACAATATTAATAATAAAAAATACTTATTTCAAAAAATATGCATGCATACCAATAATTTATGGAGCACCTAGTATGCTTCAGCCTCTAATGAAATACAGGCACAAGCATGATAATCCACAGGAAGCCATTTTATCTGCATTATAGGCTCCTTTTTCTTCCTCACACACTTGCTGAAGGTAATAAGGGCTTTATTGAGATCAGGCACTGTATTAAGTACTTCATTACACTGTCTTCATTGAAACCTTATAATCAACAAGTGAGGTAGGTATCACGTCACAACTTTAGGATATTCAGACAGAGTAAGTGTCAATAACAGGTCCAAGGTAACACTGCAGGTAGGCATCAGGGCATGATTTGAACCCATTAGTCAGCAGAGTGGTGGAATAGACTGAGGATTTAAAAGAGCATGAAAGTTCAAAAGAGGCTGTTTCATTGTAGCATCAGCTGGAGGACTCATAAAATAATGTGTTATTCATCTTTTTCAATGCGAGCTCCCTCCTGTCATCCTCTTCTCTCTCATCCTTCTGGTATTCATAGAGCATCTCCGTTCTGTGCCAGACGTTGATAAAAGACTCTGAAGATACAAACATGGAAGAATAGTTTATTGAGATACTGTTTTATGTTTTCTCTTCTATATATATATATATATTTTTTTTTTTTTTTTTTCCTTTTTGGATTCCCAGCTGTTATGTTCCCTTGTCTGAGGAAAGGTGGAAAGTAAGTTGTTAGAGCAACCTTCATTTAGGTTTTTGCTTTCTTAAAGCCTAAGGTATCGAAGAGATTGTACTGAAGGAGGGAAGAAGGGGGAAATACAGAGCAGAGCTTTGAAGCATAAGAAGAGGTAAGAGGAGATACTTCCCCAGACTGTGAATGAATCAGTGTCAGTGGATGCTGAAGATGGCTATGCCTAGTTCCTGGTAACCTCTTGGGGGAATAGCAAGGAGGTATTAGTACATCTAGAGGTCATAGACATGGGAGAGTCCAGACTTGGAAAAGGCATCCAAGGCTCAGGGGACCATGTAATTTATCATCCAAAGAGGGACGCTATTGAAAATAAAAGGAGATGCTATTAATAATTATGCTCAAACAATAGATGTCAATAGGAACTGTCCAGAACAAACTGGCACATATGGTCAACTACCTATGATCTTTTTGACTCAGAAATAATGAAGTCCCTGCCTTGAGTGTCCCTGCCTTGAGTCCCTTGACTGTCCAAGCAGCTTTGAACAATGAGAATTTCAGATTCCACTGTGTTTGCTTTTCTTTTTAGAAAAGATTTTAGAAAATGATTCTGAAATTTATATGAAAATGCTAAGTATATCCAAAAACATTTTTTGGAAAACAAGAACAAAGATGGAAGACACAGTATTTGATTTTAAGACTTACTTATAAAGCTACAATATAATCACAACTATGGTATTGGTAAAAGAGAGATAAAAAAAATAGAGTCCTAAAATAGACACATATATTTATGGTGATCTTGACCATGGGAGAAAAGAAGCCTTTTAAGCATTGGTGTTGAAAAAATTGGATGTTTTATGTACAAAAATAAACTTGGATCACTATCCTGTATTACAGAGAAATTAACTAGAAAAAGATCACAGAGGAACTAAAACTACAAACATTTCTAGAGAAGACATAAAACCTTAAGTTAGGCAAGGATTTAATAAATAGGATACACAAACCACAAATCATAAAATTAAAAACTGATTAACTGGACTTCATAGGAATAAAAAACACTGTAAACATTTTGAAAGACACTTTAAAGAGAATCATAAGACTGGGAAAAATAACTGCCAAACATAGGTGATAAAGAAATAGAATATACACAAAATTCTTACAACTCAATATTAGACAACAAACAATCCATTTAAAAATTGGCAAAAGGCTTGAGCAAATATTTTACAAAAGAAGGCATGCAAATGTCAAATAAAGACATAAAAAGATGCCCAACATCACTTGTTATTAGGTAAAAGCAAATAAAATCATAATGCAATATTAGTGCACGCCTAATAAAATAGCATAAATTAAAGATCGACAATACCAAAGGTTGGAGAGGATGTTGAACAACTGCAATTCTCACATAAGGAGTCCAAAATTGTACCGCTAATAAGGAGAAGTTTCTTGTAAAGTTGACTATAGACTTGCTATATATCCAAGAAATCCCACTTCTAGTTACCTACCTAGGAGAAATGGAAACATATGTTCACACAAAGACTAGGATGAAAATGCTTATAGCAGATTTACTCATAATAGCCCCCAACTGGAAACAACTCTAATGTCAAAAAAAATTGAATAGCCAAGGAAATTGCTGCATATCTGTACAGTGGAATGCTTTTCAGCAATAAGAAAGTAGACTACTGATTCTCACAGCATAGAGTCATCTCAGAACATTATTCTGAGTGAAAGAAGTCAGATACAAAAAACCCAATGTGTTATAAAATTCCAATTATAAGAAATTCTAGAAAAGGCAAAACTGTAGGAATAGAAAGCAGAAAGAATGGTTGTCAGAGACTGAGGGTGTTGAAAGATGTCTAATTAATAGGGACACAGGAGAATGTTTTGAGGTGAATATTATGTTCCATTTTTGTACACATTTTCCAAAACTCACCAAATTGCACTTGTGAATTTGGTACTTTGATTATGTATAAATTATACCTCAATGAAGTTTATGTTTACAAAAGGAATCAGAGGAGTGGGTATGCTGGAGTAGATATACTGTGTAAGACTGAAAATCCACAAGATGGTTATGTCCCATAGAAAGTCCTGGGGGGTAGATCACTTATGAAGGTCACTGGGAACATGCTGGTAAGATTGGCACCAACATCACTGAATTCAGTGATATATCTCCTAGGCTGGCTGGAGCTGATGCATAAGGTTATCTGGCTGTACTTAGCCATTAAGGGCAAGTGGATGTGATCAATATAATGAGCGGCAAGGTCAGGTGATCAGTGTAGGACCCTGCCCTGCAGAGAATGATGGTGATGGTTAATGGAACATGGTGTATCTAGAGGTGAATAATAGGGCCACCGACAAGGACAGTACTCAACTTGCACCATCAGAAGAAATCAAGGTTGGATGGCCAAGAGACTGCGTGAGGTTTTACCAATAAAAAGTCTTGATCCTTTTCCCAGAGTCCAGACCTAAGCCTGTTTTCAGTACTGGAACCCATTAATTGATCCACCTGGGAGTCATCCTGTTTCTAAATATGTAATTGGGCTTGATATACATGATAGCTCTTACCCTACCCGCCAAGGACATAAATCCTATATTATGTTCTTGGTGGGCAACATAAGAGCTATCACAGAGGAGCACGTCAAATAGAAGCACTTAAATGATCCACTTCCACCCACCTATTCCTGGTCAAAATAGTAAATAAAAAGCAGGGTAGTGTCCTAGAGGAGGGATGGTGGTTGAAAATTGTTACCACCCTTAAGTTTCTGAAAGACAACGGTGGTGGGGGCGGTCCCTGGAAAATTTCATTTAGCAGTATGGCCCCTGAAGAAAACAGAAGATACTGGTAGACTATGGTCTCCACAAGCTCAACCAGGTGGTAGCAGCACCCCTCATTGCAGCCATTGTGCCAGACAGAGCAGACGAGCCTGGCCTCAGATATGTGGTGGAGAGCCATTGAGTTGGCAAGTGTTCTTTTCTATTCCTGTCACAAAAAAGAGTTCCCATGCACATGGAATGGATAATCATACATATTCAGAGATTTTCCCTGAGGCTGACCCATCTTTTGTGATAACATAATCTAAAGCAATTAGACTGTCTAGACAACTTCCAGAAAATCACATTGATCCACCACGTCAATGACATCATGCTAATCAGATCAGATGAGCAAGAACTGGCTGGCACATTGGAGGCTTTAAAACAAATGTGCTCCAGAGGGTAGAAGAGAACCCCTTTGAAGATTTAAGTTCCTGCCATACCAGTGCCAGCATATTTCTTCCTGCCCCTATTGTATATATCCATAGCCCTATCTCCTTCTACCTTTTCCCGATGGTCAGGGTCAAATCCATGATCAGCATCACCAGGCCTGGATGGTGACTCCTTTTCTTGCCTGCTGGTCCCTGCACAGAGAAAGACTGAAGTGCTTTTGGTGGCCCTATCTTATAATTCAATAGGATGTTTAGTTGTGTCCTATTGAATGTGTTCTTCTCGATAGGAAACAAAATTTCTAACCTTGAAGATGCCAGCGTTGCCAGGAAAGAAAGCATACGTTCCCAAAGTGCATCATTGGAATTGATGTTAAGCGGGGCCACTTCTGCTTTAACCTCTTTATTCTCAAACTCATGCAGTCATCTTGTTAAGGACACTGTCCCATATAAGGTCTTTGCTTCAAGGTACATATACATCCTGGATTATGGCTCCCATTCTTGTGGCAAGATATCACCTCTAGGCTGGTGTTTCAGCTGTGCCTTCGACAGGCCACTCTAATGCTCTATTGGGCTGCTGACTTCTGGGTGATCAGTTTTTGTTACAATTAATGAATCTCATGGTCATGGACCAGTTCCCTTGTCTTCTGTGTGTGTCTTCGACAGAGCATGATATTAGGTGGCGTCCCATACCCATGCACTGAACTCAGATGATCTACTTTAGTGCCTCTTGGTGCTCTCTTGCCCAATTTTGCTGGTAAATAGACAAGTGTAGCAATCCTGGCTTGAGAAAGGCACTGCAATCAGGGATTTGGGCTCTCTGAAAACAAGATTCTGGGTCACGCCACCAGGAAAGCCTCTAAGACAAACAGGGGTGGCAGCTGAAAAGAAGGGAAATCTACAGGTAACAATGAAGGAGAAAGACAATCAATTGAAATTCCACAACCCGTTGCAGAGGCAAGGACTGTAGTTCTTCCCACTTAATTGTTTCTCCTAAGTTTGCCCCAGGAAGAGAGATCCATTGAAGTCTGGAAAAGCTACTCTCTGTACATTGAAAATAAAGTGGATCCCAGCAGTGCTAGGGGTGGACTGAAGTGAACACGCAGCGGTGCCAGCTGGATTCTCTTTCATTGCCACTGGAGTACTGCAGCAATTGCAGTAGAATGCTCAACTAGAGAATCACCTCATCCAAGGTCATGCCTTTTTGGGCCTGCCCACATCCAGTAACTGATAAAGGTAAAGGGACAAGGACTCTTTTGATTCAAAGCAGAACAACTCTGATGTGCCATTGAAGCAGCAAGAATGATCATTTAAGCTACGACTTCATAGACAGTCTACGAGAAGTAGGTGTAAATTTATTTAAAGTTTCTGCTGTTTGAATTTTGAATGCTATTAAATTTTCATTACTATAAATAATAGGATGGAGACATCTTAAGCATGCAATTTTTCTCTTTTGAAAGAATATTTATAGGGTAAAGTCCTAAGAGCAATGTTACTAACTCAAGGCACATGTATATTTTTATACCTCCTGACCTCCATGGCATAACTGCTTTTCATTTTAATTAATTAATTAATTAATTTTTTGGGATGGAGTCTTGGTCTGTTGCCCAGACTGGAGTATAGTGGCACAGTCTTGGCTCACTGTAACCTCTGCTTCCCAGGTTCAATCAATTCTCCCTGCCTCAGCCTCCTGAGTAGCTGGGACTACAGGCATCATGCCTGCCTTTTTTTTTTTTTTTTTTTTTTTTTTTTTTGTATTTTTAGTAGAGACAGGGTTTCACCATGTTGGCCAGGCTGGTCTTGAACTCCTGACCTCAGGTGATCCACCAGCCTAGTCCCCCCAAAGTGCTAGGATTACAGGCATGAGCCACCATGTCCGGTCTAATTGCTTTTCAAAAGTCTCACAGGTTTGCTGTGGCATCCACAAACATGTATGCTTCGGTATGGCTCACACCTTGTTGACTTTTCTAGCTCAAGTATTTGTAGACTCTTAAAAATTCTGTTCAGTTTTTCTTGGCATGAAGAGTCGTTTAGCTAATTTTGAAAACTTGTGTTGACAAAGTCTAAAAATTTAATCCAAATTTGAATGAGGAAGGTGAGATATTTTATCAACTTTCTCTAATGGAAGTTACTGGTAATCTGTAAGAACAATTTCCTACTCATACAATAAATCTACAGACATCTTTTTCAGCCTTTTTGGACTTTTTAAAAAATTTAGTGGAAAGATTTGCTTTATATGATTAGACGTTGAAACACTTTTATGGCTTTGGGAAAGAAAAAGATGCCTCTGACATCCAGGAGCTGGCCTGGCATTCCAACTGTGTATCAGTGGTCTCCTCTTCAAATAAATGATTTCACAGAATACCAACATCAGATAATGCCACTCCATGACCATGGTGAATCAAGACAAAAACACAGGCAAAGAATGAAATCTGTTTAAATCACAAACATGGCCCAATATTCCCCAATCCTGGCTAATTAAAATGCCTATTGCTTGTTTATTACTGACAGTTTTAGTTTGACTCTAGTCTTCCCTCCTCCTCGATAAGAATTATTGATAGATCCAGTCGTGACATTGTATCACTTCCTAGCAACATCCAACCTAGAGCTGAGCCAGCTTCTCACACCCTCCTCCAAATCACGTAGCACAAGGCCACATTCTGTAAGTTCTTTCTAACGCCCTTTTAGTAAGACACCCCCTTCCCCATGTGTGTTTCTGGAGGAGGACATTGAGAGCTTTTAAAATTTACCTTTTAGTAATTTCAACTTAACTTGGCTAGATTCATTGGAGAGCAAAATAATTCTCCCCCAGGTAAATTCCAAGGGATAATTATAGGCTAATTTATTAGGTCGATGTTAAAGTGATTGTGTTTTTGTTTTTTGTTTTTTTCCCACTAGTTTCAAAGATAAAAACCACAATGATTATAAGCTAGCCTTCCAGGTTAGCTTTACTAATTTGTACAATATTTCCTTTCCTGATTTCCTCGATTTCCAGTATACTTTTCTTCAGACAAGTTAATAGCCTAAAAAATTTTGTTAAATGCTCAACAATCTTCCTCATCACCAAATAAATTTTAATATATGTATAAGCACTTATACATGCATATTCATTATATATTTATATATTTCTCACTTTAAGCAATTTGAGTATAGAACTACTTATAGGGAGATGACAATCCAGTTTGCCTTTGGCTGATACACTTCTTGCCATTTGCTTGTATAGGCATTTTGAAACTTTTAAGTTTCCTCCCATCTTGAGTACACCTGATCCAACTATTCTGGGATTAAACAGAAAGACCAATGGACACCCACAGGAAACATGCTGAGATCCAAATGGAACACTGATTGGAGAAAGGTCTGTTATGATGAGAAGGGTTGTGGTGAGTACCACAGCTAATGTGGGGAGCCACATTCTGAAGCCCTTGATAAATGAGGTCAGTGGAAAGACCAAGCCATGAAGTGTATATATCATTCTTTCAATTTCTGAGGGAAGCTTCATGGGGGAAATGATTTTGAATATGAGTAACAATTAGCTCGGCCATGTTTTATTTCACAACAAAATTTCCTGTTCTTAGTTTAAAAGGTACCTATGACTGATAACATTTTCCCCAAGTTTTCAGGAAATAAAGCTCTTGTTCCTTGAATTTGACATAGATTCTGCTTAAGGCACTTGCACAAGTGGATGAATAGCAATATGATTGACTCATTGTGAATGCCTTTATTCGTATTGACCTATTATGATGAATTTTGAATTACGGAGTCTAAGTTAGCAGTAGAGCCACTATCTGAGCACTGAGCTTGTCTAGAGACAATTCTGTATTTTTATCTTCAGGAAGATGTCCACAATGAAGCTCCATTAAAATCATTACACTTTGAAAGTAAATTCCTCATTTAGAATTATTTCACGACAACAAAGCATACAATGTTGGTATCCGTGTATCAGGTAAGACCTTTCAGTTGCAGAAACCCAACTCATTGGGACCTAAGCAATCATGTAGATTTGTTGGTTCATGAAACTGTAAACCAAAGGAAGAGCCAGCATCAGACTTCTTTTGGTCAAGATTTTGACCTCTGTCTTCATTCTGGCTTCATCCTCAGCCTGGCTGAGACCTCATGGTCACAAAGATGGCTGCTCTAACAGCGAGGACTACATGCTTCCTTATTCATTTCCCAAGTAGAAAGCGTCACGTCTTACAATAACCAAATGGTCATTCCAGATCTTCACTCAGATTGAACCAAGGTAAATTGACCATTGTTGCAAGGGGTGTGAGAATATGCTGACTGACCTTCCCCTGAGCTGGAAGTGGGTCAGTCCACTAAGAAATCATGGTTACTGGATAATTACTAGATGGTTACTATAGCTATTTCCTTAAAGGAAAACAGGATTTTGTTGGGGGAGAGGAACAGGAGGAATAGGTTCTGGTTAGACTTGTCCTGTCCAGATCTGCCATTTTAATTGTATATCTATAGAAAATGATATTACATCCTGACCTGTAAGTGGCAGTATTGAGCTAAAAACATGGGCTCTGGACTTAGGCTGTGGCCATTGAGTTCCTAAATTATCACTTACTAGCAACATGGTTTTGTGAAAGTCACTTAACTTCTCCATGTCTCAGCATTTTTATTTGTAAAATAAAATTAGCAAACTCTCGTAGAGTCTATGCTATGAAGATTCAGTGGAAAAATGCATGTAAAGCCCTCAGTATAGAGCTCCTCACTTTGTAAGTACTTGGAACAACATGTTTGCATGTGAACTAGCTGTTTGATGGTCTCCCTAAGGCATCAATCACTTTTATCTGCTTGGGCATCTATGTAGTGCGCAGTGTGATCTGGGGGCTTCTCTTTCCATCCTCAAGTCATCTTTATTAGCTACTGAATTCATTTTAAGCAGACTTTTGACCTAGAGACTAGAGGGTGGTCTGATACTGTAAAAGCAATGTGTTCTGGTACATCGTGGTATAAATGTTCAAAAAGAAGTCTCACCAGAGGCTCCCAATGGGGAGTTTTCTTTGCAATTTGAATATAATTTTTAAGAGGTTTGAGAATAGGGTACAGCAGCATCTTACTGGGCATCAGTTTGTGTCCTCCTGTCAGGAAAATTACTGTCTAAGCCCACTAAACCCACAGAGAACTATAATGTTTTAATTATTCCTTTATTACTTCCTTCAGGTAATTGGAAAGCTAAATATACTTATATGACAATAATCAAGTGATTGTCTTTTGGCCAGTAACTCTTTTATTTTATTTTAATTAAACTTCACTCTATAAAAGACTTGGAGTTAAGATGAGGAAAACGTGAAGAAAGGAGGAGAAGTATAGTTAGTTATTTGTTTTAAAACCCACCATGTGAGGCTGAAATCAAAGCTTGGATTACATGTGGAAAAATCAACATAAACTTTGTAATGTGTAAAGTAGGCAAATTAAGGTGATTACATCAAGTAACTGTGCCTTGCAAAATTATCTTGTGTATTTACTAAAATGACAGCCTTGATGGTTTTGAAATGTGACTTGCGTTTTTGAGGGAAGTAGTTAGGGCAGAGTAAAGAACTTCAACTTTGGAGACAAGAAGACATGTTCTTAAATCCTGACAGCACTGTTTATCAGATGTGTCACCTTGGCAATGCCTTGACATTTCTGAGCCTCTGTTTCCAAATCTGTGAAAGAGGGATAATAATACTGTCTTTGTAGAGTTTATGGGATGATTAGAAATAATGGGCATGGTTGTCTAGTACAATGTATGAGAAATATTAAGAGTGCAAAACAATTCTTATTTATAAAGATCTATTGTACATGTACATTTTGTAAAGAAAGATCTATTATATAATGCAAACTACTCAGCTTTTCATGACTTGTTGTCAAGTGTCCTACACCTGATCTTAAAAAATCCTCCTCTTGCTGGTCTCATGGCTTCCAGTCTAAACAGAAATTTACATATGTCCTAGTGTCACTGAGGAGAGCAAATAAACAGAAACTGCCATTATCAGTCCACTAAATCTGTAGTTCTCAATCTTGGCTGCACATTGTAATTACTTGAGAAAGCTTGAAAATCCTCAGTGTCCCAACTATACTTCTGAAAATTTAAATCAGAAGTTCTGGGATTGGACCCACGTATCAGTGTTTTTTTAAAGTTCTGCAGAAAATTCAAAGTGATGCCAAGGTAGAGAATCACCATTTCAAACCATTGCTTCTCACACTGTAATGTGTGTTTGAATCATCTGGGGGGTCTTGTGAACTTGCAGATTCTGGTCCTGTAGGTCTGAAGCGGAGCCTGAGATCCTGCATTCCCAAAGCAGGCAATGCTGATGCTGCCAGTTGCTAGACAGCAGCCTTGAGGAGCCAGGCCCTGTATGGGACTCTTACCCTATTATGCTTATTTACTCCTTTCTGCCTCTCCTCCACACCTTCCAACCTCCCTTCCCCACAACCATCCAGTTTTTGGGAAAAGCTTTTCATAAGAAATACTTCTTTCTTCCCAGGAATTACTTTTTCTGCTGAGAGAGGCCCCAGTCACTTTTATTCATGAGAGTAGAATGTTATTCCTTTCTCCTGGAGTGTTTCAAATTGCTCTACCTTTCTTAAAGTAATTTTGATTTATGAGAAATGTATATCTCTGTTTTCAGTACAAAATGATCGTAATTTCATCATGAAAAAGGAGTTGGTACAGTATGTGACATAGGCCAAACACCTTCCGAAGTTTATTTGACTGCTCTGGAAAGTTTTTAAGGACATTTTGCACAACAAAAAATTAAGAAGGATATTTACTCAGGTAGTGTTTGGTTAGATTGAAAACTATAAAGAATTGTTGATGCTTCTGATATTTGGATTTAAATCCCTAAAGCAGCTTTAAACAAAACCCTCTGTCTGGATCATTTGGCTAAACTTCATGGTTAGCCAAATGTTACTTGCTGCTCTACAGCTGACCTTGACTTAGGGCGTAGGAAGCAGAAACTCCTGAACAAATCTGGGACTTGCCCAGTGTATGTTATAAAAACATTCACTTTAGCGGTCTGTGGAAACACCCTTCAAAGAAGGTAGCCAGGATACTAAACATCCATTTCTTGCTTTCTTAGTTTTTTAGTTCTTATAGGTTGGCATAGAAGACCAGGATCATGGCTTCTGAGTCAGATGTAGCTGGGTTTGAAATCTCAGCTCTTCCTCTTTGCTCTCTTTGAGCCCGAGACATGGTATGTTTTTTGCTTTATTGCATAAATAGTTGTTTATGACGATTTCATATAACAGGAAGTCATGAGATGGTTGGTTCCAAGAGCAGCTCAGCAATATGACAATGTTATCGAGGCTTTTCTGATCCTATCAGATTGACAATGTCATTCCTCATGGCTATAAAATGGCTGTGGTAATGCCAACCACCACACCTTCACAGGGCAAAGTCCTTAGTAGAAAGACAGCATATATATCAGAAAAAAAAGTCCTTTCCAGGAACCTCTCTAATATATTTCCCTCTCTCTATCTAGCCAGAAATAGGTCACAGGCTAACTCCTAAACCAATCACTGACAAAAGAGAGTAGGATTATCACTATGAACTTAAATCAGTCATTATTCATTCCTAAGGGGCAGAATTCACATTGTCACTGAAGGGCAAATGGTCAAATTGAAATCCTCTTAGAAGGGAAAAAAAGGCAGGGTAATATTGGTTTGACAACTGTCAACCTCTATCAGACCATTGTCTGGCCTCCCTGTTCAAACTGTCTCTGAACTAGGCAATTTGACAATGGCCCATGGGGAAGCTGAATGTCTTAACCTTTCATCATAGAGATTCTGTTTCTTCCAATGAGTGATTCTATTATAATTTTGTCACCATCTAAAGCTTTAAAAATTTTTTTGCCTAGCAGTTGAGAACAGTATGAACTCTATCTCTCTGTTCAAATTGTAAGGCTCAGAGAATAAACTGTTTATTTATTTATTTATTATACTTTAAGTTCTGGGGTACGCGTACAGATCGTGCAGGATTGCTACATAGGTATACACATGCCATGGTGGTTTGCTGCATCCATCCCCCCGTCATCCACATTAGGTATTTCTCCTAATGCTATCTCTCCCTAATCCCTCCAACCCCTGCTATTCCTCACCTAGTCCTCCACCCCTCAAGCCCTGGTGTATGATGTTCCCCTCCCTGTGTCCATGTGCTCTCATTGTTAAATACTCACTTATGAGTGAGAACATGCAGTGTTTCATTTTCTGTTCTTGTGTCTGTTTGCTGAGAATGACGGTTTCTAGTTTCATTCATGTCCCTGCAAAGGACATGAACTCATCCTTTTTTATGACTGCATAGTATTCCATGGCGTATATGTGCCACATTTTCTTTATCCAGTCTATCATTGATGGGAATTTGTGTTGGTTCCAAGTCTTTGCTATTGTGAACAGTGCCACAATAAACATATGTGTACATGTGTCTTTATAATAGGATGATTTTTAATCCTTTCAGTATATACTCAATAATGAGATTGCTGGGTCAAATGGTATTTCTATTTCTAGATCCTTGAGGAATTGCCACACTGTCTTCCACAATGGTTGAATTAATTTACATTCCCACCAACAGTGTAAAAGCATTCGTATTTCTCCACATCCTCTCCAGCATCTGTTGTCCCCTCATTTTTTAATGATCGCCATTCTAACTGGCATGAGATGGTATCTCAATGTGGTTTTTATTTGCATTTCTCTAATGACCAGTGATGATGAGCTTTTTTTTCCATATGTTTGCTGCCTGCATAAATGCCTTCTTTTGAAAAGTGTCTGTTTATATCCTTTGCCCACTTTTTAATGGGGTTGTTTATTTTTTTCTTGTACATTTGTTTAAGTTCTCTGTAAATTCTGGATATTAGCCCTTTGTCAAATGGGTAGATTGCAAAATTTTTTTCCCATTCTGTTGGTTGCTGGTTCACTCTATTGATAGTTTCTTTTGCTGTGCAGAAGCTCTTAAGTTTAATTAGATCCCATTTGTCTATTTTGGCTTTTGTTGACATTGCTTTTGGTGTTTTAGTCATGAAATCCTTGCCCATGCCTATGTCCTAAATGGTATTGCCTAGGTTTTCTTGCCTAGAGTTTTCAGGATATTAGACCTCATGTTTAAATCTTTAATCCATCTGGAGTTAATTTTTGTATAAGGTATAAGGAAGGGATCCAGTTTTAGCTTTCTGCATATGGCTAGCCAGTTTTCCCAACACCATTTATTAAATAGGGAATCCTTTCTCCATTGCTATTTTTTGTCAGCTATGTCAAAGATCAGATGGTTGTAGTTGTGTATTGTTCTTTCTGAGGCCTCTGTTCTCTTTCATTGGTCCGTATCTCTGTTTTGGTACCAGTACCATGCTGTTTTAAATACAGTGGCCTTGTAGTGTAGTTTGAAGTCAGGTAGCATAATGCCTTCAGCTTGTTTCTTGTTTTTTTTTTTTTTTTTTTTTTGCTTAGGATTGTCTTGGCTATGTAGGATCTTTTTTGGCTCCATATGAAGTTTAAAGTGTTTTTTTCCAATTCTGTGAAGAAAGTCATTGGTAGCTTGATGGGGGTAGCATTGAATCTTAAATTACTTTGGACAATATGGCCATTTTCACGATATCGATTCTTCCTAACCATGAGCACGGAATGTTTTTTTCATCCGTTTTTGTCCTCTCTTATTTCCTTGAGCAGTGCTTTGCAGTTCTCCTTGAAAAGGTCCTTCACATCCCTTGTTAGTTATATTCCTAGGTATTTTATTCTCTCTGTAGCAATTGTGAGTGGGAGTTCACTCATGATTTGGCTCTCTGTTTGTCTATTATTGGTGTATAGGAATAGTTGCAATTTTTGCACGTTGATTTTGTTTCCTGAGACTTTGCTGAAGTTACTTATCAGTCTAAGGAGATTTGGGGCTGAGACGATGGTGTTTTCTAAATATACAATCATGTCATCTGCAAACAGGGACAATTTGATGTCCTCTCTTCCTTTTTGAATACTCATTATTTCTTTCTTGCCTGATGACTCCAGCCAGAACTTCCAATACTATGTTAAAAAGGAGTGGTGAGAGAGGGCATCCTTGTCTTATGCCAGTTTTCAAAGGGAACACTTCTAGTTTTTAACCATTCAGTATGATAGTGGCTGTGGGTTTGTCATAAATAGCTCTTATTATTTTGAGATACAATCCCTTGATGCCTAATTTATTGAGAATTTTTAGCCTAAAGGGTTGTTGAATTTTGTCAAAGGCCTTTCCTGCATCTATTGAGATAATCATGTGGTTTTTGTCTTTGGTTTTGTTTATGTAATGATTACATTTATAGATTTTCAGATGTTGAACTAGTCTTGCATCCCTGGGATGAAGCTGACTTGATCGTGATGGATAAGCTTTTTGATGTGCTGTTGGATTCGATTTGCCAGTATTTTATTGAAGATTTTTGCATCAATGTTCATCATGGATATTGGCCTGAAATTTTCTTTCTTAGTTGCATCTCTGCCAGGCTTTGCTATCAGGATGATGTTAGTCTCATAAAATGAGTTAGGGAGGATTCCCTCTTTTTGTATTATTTGGAATGGTTTCAAAAGGAGTGGTACCAGCCCCTCTTTGTATCTCTGGTAGAATTCAGCTGTGAACCCATCTGGTCCTGGACTGTTTTAAGTTGGTAGGCTATTAATTGCTGCCTCAACTTCAGACCTTGTTATTGGTCTATTCAGGAATTCAACTTCTTCCTGGCTTAGTCTTGGGAGAGTGTAAGTGTCCAGGAATTTATCCATTTCTTCTAGATTTAGTGGTTTATTTGCATAGAGGTGTTTGTAGTAATCTCCAATGGTAGTTTGTATTTCTGTGGGATTGGTGGTGATATCCCCTTTATCATTTTTTATTACATCTATTTGAATCTTCTCTATTTTCTTTTTTATTATTCTGGCTAGTGGTCTATCTATTTTGTTGATCTTTTCAGAAAACCAGCTCCTGGATTTATTGATTTTTTTTTGAAGAGATTTTTGTGTCTCTATCTCCTTCAGTTCCGCTTTGATTTTAGTTATTTCTTCCCTTCTGCTAGCTTTTGAATTTGTTTGATCTTACTCCTCTAGTTCTTTTAATCATGATGTTAGGGTGTTGATTTTACATCTTTCCTCACTTCTCATGTGGGCATTTATTGCTATAAATTTCCCTCTAGACACTGCTTTAAATGTGTTCCAGAGATTCTGGTATGTTGTGTCTTCATTCTCATTGGTTTTGAAGAACATCTTTATTTCTGCCTTCATCTCATTATTTATCCAGTAGTCATTCAGGAGTAGGTTGTTCAGCTTCCATGTAGTTGTGAGGTTTTGAGTGAGTTTCTTAATCCTGAGTTCTAATTTGATTGCACTATGGTCTGAGAGACTGTTTATTATGATTTCCCTTCTTTTGCATTTGCTGAGGAGTGTTTTACTTCCAATTATGTGGCCAATTTTAGAATAAGTGTGATGTGATGCTGAGAAGAATGTATATTCTGTGGTTTTGGGATGGAGAGTTCTATAGATGTTTATTAGGCCTGCTTGGTCCAGATCTGAGTTTAAATCTTTGATATCCTTGTTAATTTTTTGTCTCATTGATCTGTCTACTATTGACAGTGGGGTGTTAAAGTCTCCCACTATTATTGTGTGGCACTCTAAGTCTCCTTGCAGGTCATTAAGAACTTGCTTTGTGTATCTGGGTGCTCCTGTATTGGGTGCATATATGTTTAGGATAGTTAGCTCTTCTTGTTGCATTAATCCCTTTACCATTATGTAATGTCCTTCTTTGTGTCTTTTGATCTTTGTTGGTTTAAAGTCTGTTTTATCAGAGACTAGGATTGCAACTCCTGTATTTTTTTTTTTTTTGCTCTCCATTTGCTTGATAAATCTTCCTCCATCCTTTTATTTTGAGCCTATATGTATCTTCACACATGAAATGGGTTTCCCGAATACAGTACACTGATGAGTCTTGACTTTTTATTCAATTTTCCAGTCTGTGTCTTTTGATTGGGGCATTTAGGTCATTTACATTTAAGGTTAATATTGTTATGTGTTAATTTGATCCTGCCATTTTGATGCTAGCTGGTTGATTTGCCTGTTAGTTTATACAATTTCTTCATAATGGTGATGGTCTTTACAGTTTGGTATGTTTTTGCAGTGACTGGTACTGGTGGTTCCTTTTCATGTTTAGTGCTTCCCTCAGGAGCTCTTGTAGGGCAGGCCTGTGGTGATGAAATCTCTCAGCAGTTGCTTGTCTGCAAAGGATTTTATCTCTCCTTTGCTTATGAAGCTTAGTTTGGCTGGATATGAATAAGCACTCTAAAGTTAACATCAAATTCAGTCTCCTTCATTAGAGAAAAGAAGACAATTTTGCTCCCTTTTAATTAAAATATCATGGACATTTGTTGCTTCCACTAACACTGTATTACCAGTGTTTCACTGGAGGTGACTCTGTCTTACTTTTTATTCCATGGAGCTAACATGTTTCCTCACTCATAGGTATTCAAGAAAGGTTGCGTTGAAAATAATCTCTGTACACATAGTTTTACCCAAAGTTACTTGGCAAAGTCATAAGACAAGATTCTTGTCTTGGCATTAATGAATACGTTCTAATTTTTTCTTTTTTCGTTTTTTTGGAGATGGAGTTTCGCTCTTGTCACCCATGCTGTAGTGCAATGGTGCGATCTCAGCTCACTGTAACCTCCGACTTCTGTGTTCAAATGACTCTCCCGTCTCAGCCTCCCGAGTAGCTGGGATTACAGGCACCTGCCACCACACCTGGCTGATTTTTGTGTGTTTTTATTAGAGATGGGGTTTCACCATGTTGACCAGGCTAGACTCAAACTCCTGACCTCAGAGATCCACTCGCCTCAGCCTCACAAAGTGCTGGGATTCAGGTGTGAGCCACCGTGCCCTACAACTTTCTAATTTTTTATTACTATACTTCAAGCTGTTTAGAAATGATTTTCTAGTTGCTGTTAGGGTAACAAGTGATGTTCGCAGTGTCAGCTCATGAACTGACATTATTTGACATATATAAATTAGGCATAGAGATTAGTCTGCTTTCATAACACAAAGACCCCTATTCGTCCCAAGCTTATTGGCACACATCAGTCCCAGTGTCTATAGTTGAGGGATATCTGCTATTGAGGAGTTAGCTTATCACATTTTAAACCTCAGTGATACCCTGTATTTGAGTGAAAGCAAGGCATACATGCACAGTATCCACTGTAACTTGTTTGGCTGGTTTTCATGGGTTAACCAGTTGACTTTACATTTCTTAGTTTGAAAAGACAAAATCAATGTGTAATACTAGAAATTTTATGAAAATGAAGTACGTGAAGATATTTTAGGCAAGTCTGAAGGAAGTGAAAATCAAGAACAGCTACCAATAAGGAATTTTAGAATATAATTTTTTGAAAAGGAGAAGCTATGATTACACTCAGTCTCCATCAGTCACTTGAAGTAACACTGCACCTTCTCTAGGGACAACCCTGGCAGGGAGGGGATCTCAGATGCACCAAGGACTCTTCTCTCCTGAAACATGAACACCGCAGGTCAGTGGGGCAGGGTGTGTGCCCATCAGCAACTCTGGGCTGTCCTCCTGACCTAGTGCTCTCTTCGAGGAGGGCAGTTCTGTGCAGCTGGCTTGTTCTGGCAGGCCCTGGGTAGTCCAGTCA
This sequence comes from Sapajus apella, assembly GCF_009761245.1. Taxonomy (NCBI): domain Eukaryota; kingdom Metazoa; phylum Chordata; class Mammalia; order Primates; family Cebidae; genus Sapajus; species Sapajus apella. The sequence goes on from NW_022437061.1 coordinate 1,480,313, forward strand.
GTTTGTATCTTTCCAGTCATTCTTAGTCTTGGCAGCTCTTGAAATATTTCCTGACTGGAAGTCCAGAGCATGAACTTTCTTACGTAGGTCCCCTTATTTCCAAGGAGTTGCCTTGGGCTTGAAGCTGACATTTTGAGAGTAACACTGAGTCAGAGAGTTGTGATGAGGTGATCAGAGTTCGAAACCACATGTTCAGGGCTTCATTCCCAGCTTTGCCTCTGGCAAGCTATGTGACCTCAGGTGGGTTGCTGCACCTCCCTTTGCCTAATTGCCTCACTCTCTTTGCCTTTGCCACAGGGCTGTAATAAAGATTAAATGGAATTGGTATCCACCACATAGAAAACATTACCTAAGTTAGACTACTATCTGTTGCCTCCATCCCAATTCAGACATGCTGTATATCAACTTTAGCAAATCTAGATGGCACGTAGCATTAACTAAGAAGATTGCTGGGCTACACAAGATAGGTGCTGAAAGAGGCAATATAGCTACTTGGTTGTGGTCACTATTTGCATCAACATTTTTGTTTTAAGTTTTGTTAAATATCTTACTTATACTTTCCTTATCCTCAAATTAAAATGTAAGATTTTTTCTAACAAATTCTTAATATATGTGAAGCAGAAGTATTACATATGTCAGATAAAAAATGGACTATTTTCAAAATTTTAAAAAAGAAATCTATTTAGAGACAAGACTTCCAATACCAAAACAAATAGCCGATCAATTTAGCCACAAGACCTCTAGTTTCAGGAGACAGAAATTCTAGGGTTGATTTTGATTGCTTTCAGTATCATGATCTAATTACTTTATTACATAATATATCTACCTAATATCCATGTTACTTTGGGGTGCACAACTGCATCATAGCCTTTCATTTTAGGAAGAACTGCATGGTAGGATTATTACCTGTGCAGCTGAGAACAGAGGCTGTGTTATTGAGGAATTAACCCTAGTTAGAGATTGGGAAGACGCAAATAGTAAATATGCAATTAGGATTATTTTTGACCAGTGAATTATCCAGTTGGCATTACTCAAGTAACACAAGAGTTTCAGATGTTAGAAATGAGTGCAATGTAGGCAAAGTGTTAGTGAAACATAGGTGCACAACTTGAGCTTAAAAAATAACATTTTGGCTATTTCTCTGGCCATTAAAACACTGCTTACACATCACATGTTCACAGCGTCTTAGAAGCCACTTAAACTGAATTATCTCAGCAGGTCAGTGGGTTTGGCTTGAGTAGGTAGCAGAGCAAAGTTATTAAAAGTACTGGCTCTAGAATTAAAACCCCTGGAATCAGATCAAGGTATCAACACACTTACCTGGCTGCTGACCTCTGGCTGCATCCTTGATCTCTCTAAGGATCTATTTTCTTGTCTGGAAAATTGATATAAAAATAGTACGTATATCATTAGGTTGCTGATAATATCAAACATGAAAATGTACATTAAGTGCTTAACTCAGAGACTGAACAGTAAGAACTCACTACATTTTAGCTATTACTACTTTTTACTATCGTTTGAGGTCACTTGCCACCTTGACCTTTCATTGGTAAATAGCGTTATGATGAAAGAAATCTGTTCCTGATTAGCACCAAGATCTCCTTTGTTCAGGGAACTCTAATTTGTCTTTCCATTAAATGCGTTGAATACTGGTGAGACTAGAAAGTCCTGGAATTGGATACCCACCCTGTTTCTGTCAGAACCTGTGAGTCAGGTTCAGAGTAGCTGTCACCTTCCTATATTGTTTCCATTTAATGACACAACTCTTTCCCCGCCATTTTCTTTGAAAGGACAAGGAGCTATTGAGAAAACTCTCAAGTATTGAGAGCAGGCTCCTGGAAAAAATCAGTAACTTGCCTGAGGCCGTGTATAACTGTATTTCTGCAGAACTGCTTGGTCTACCTTAATCATGGCCAAATTTAATAAGCACTTCTTGTGTGCTGGCATCTTATGTGCATTATCTTGCTTAACCCTCATAGCAACCTTTGGAATGAGACTTTCATTAGTTATTTTCATTGGAAGAAACTAAAGACAGGTGTATAATTTGTTCAAATCAGCACAACTTGTAAGCAACTCTGTGTTATGGGATGCAAGAACTTTGTGCCTGGTAATTGTTGTCCCTCTGAGTCCTGTACGGTGCCTATAGTTTTGAGAGCAAAAGGACTTTGCCTTTTTCTTGTTTACAGACTCACTAGCTGAGTTTTCCCCATCACCTGTCAGTAGACACTTTGGTTGAACTCAAAGGGCAGACAGCTGGGCATGGCCGCTACAATTTTATTGTTCTATTTTCAGGAAGCCACAGAGCAGTTCTAAACCTTCCCTAGCAGTTGACTTAGAGCTCTTATAAATGGAATTTGATATGCCTATCCTGGAGGACTTTGCAACCAGGTAAAACTAAAGACCACATATACACATCTGTCATACATGTTTAGAGACTCCTGACAAAGAGTTTCTATTTCATGACTCACCTGGGAAATATGGATCACCTTTTTAATATGCTGGATCTGGAGCCAGAAAGGATGTGAAGGGAGTCTGAGACCCTGTCCTCTGACAAGTGTTTCTGCTACTAAGTGTTTGCTAAGGTATTAGTGGTAGCTAGGCGGAAAACTGTGCCATGCTTCAGTAAGTTTGTGAAAGTCTGTGTGTGATTAAGTTAAACAAGTTTCTTCAGAGCCTTTATTTGCCATTGTTCATAGTGAATTGCTATGTATTAAGGTAGCTTAAATGACTCTAAAATCGTCTTTTATTGGAGCATCTTGTGGGACTACTTTCCTATAGAATACATTTTCAGAAACCCTGGTAAAAATGCTTTAGCATGTAGGCTCACGGGTAAAGCCAGGCTCTGCCATTTAGGTGCTGTGTGGCTTTGGAAAAGTTATTTCAATACTCTGCACTACCTGTCTTTCTTCATCAGTAAAATTAATGCAATAATGACATCTATCGCCTACGGCCTTGTACATAAGGTCATGGTTGGCATCCCATAAATGTTAACTGTTATCTTTTAAAAACGGTACTTCAAGTTTAAATTTTGAGGTTAGTTTCTTAACCTCATAGAATTTAATCTCCTCTCATATTGTCATCTGCTGACATAGGAGGCAAAAACAGCCCCTAAAACAAAACCAAAAATCAAACCATTGTTTCTGTGGTAGGTCATGTCCATCCTGCTATTGACCTAAAAATGTAAGTGCTAAGAGCAGTAAGAATTTTCTTATATGACAAGAGAGGTCCATGTGGTCCCTCTTCCAGCCTACAGATAGTTGATGTTATAAGTCTGTAATTCTGAGTTTTCTGGACCTGGGAAACTCTCACCAGGGGCTCAAATTTTCTTGCATAAGAAGGCTGTCTAGCAGGCGACTGAAGCCCTCCTCAGTTGCTCCTTCCTCTGAGAACTCTGCAAGCCAAGTTCTAGACACTGCAGTTCAAGACATCAAATTGGTACTTTGTTTTATAAAAAAGTGGACAAATCAAGGGATATCAAACTGTTGGTAAAAATGTTAAAAATTGTGGCAAATGAAATGAGGAGGTAGTTGTGGGACTATAAGAAGATAAATACCACTTATTCCTTCAAAATCATCTTTAGAGCTTAAAACTCATCTTCCTTCTAGGACGATCCTTCCAGGATGGCCTAAGCAAAATCCCCTGTGTTACAACCAGTGTTACAGCAGCAATAATGCAAACCATGGAAGTGAAGGCGAGGTGGTGGTATTGTATAAGAAAGGGAATATAATCTTCAGGCAGGAGAGCCCAGCAATTCCTGTTTCCCAATCCATAGGGAAAGGAGAAGGGGTAGGAAGTCTCCAAAACTCTCATCCCAGGCGATATGGATTTAGATAGTGTCTATGGAATTGTTAAATCAAGTTGAGCCTAAAGTTGCCTCCTTACTTACATATTTAAGTTAGGCTTAAAGGTTTTTCTGTACATTGTCAAGTATAACAGGTAGAGTTGTAAACTGACCGTAGCCCACAACTATGCCAGTCACTGGGTTTTGGCTAATCAGATGCATCCGACTACTTGAATCCTGTTCAAATAAAGTCAATGGAGAGCTTTATCCAATCCAGTTGCTTCTGTTCTTCACTTTAGTTTTCTGTACCTCACTTTCCTTTTGCTGTTCATGTATCTCCCACCACGTGCCTGTGCTGGAGTCTTTCTGAATCTGTTGTGATTCTGGAGGGCTGCCCGGTTCATGAATCATTCATTGCTCAATTAAACACTTTTAAATTTAATTAGGCAGCTGGGCACAATGGCTCATGCCTGTAATCCTAGCACTTTGGGTGGATCACCTGAGGTCAGGAGTTCGAGATCAGCCTGGCAAACATGGTGAAACCCCGTCTCTACTAAAAATACAAAAATTAGCCGGGTGTGATGGAGGGTGCCTGCAGTTCCTGCTACTTGGGAGAATGAGGCAGGGGAATCTCTTGAACCCAGGAGGCAGAGGTTGTAATGAGTCAAGATGATGCCATTGCACTCTATCTAGGGGCACAAAGTGAGACTCTGTCTCAAAAAACAAACAAACAAACAAACAAACAAACAAAAAACCAATAATTCGGCTGAAGTATTTCTTTTAACAGGATTTAAGCAGCATACATGATGGCCACCTGCAACTATTCCAGCCAGGTAAGTGGGGTTAATTAGGTAGAGTACTCAGGGGTGGGCATGAAAAGGCAGTGGGAAGATGGCAGGAATGTGTTAAAAAGGGAAAGCTGATAAAATCAGTAGAACTTCAGGATTGATTAGTTATTGAAGGTCAGAGGGAGTAGTGAAGAATAATGCTGTTTATGGACTATGTGGGTGGATTCTAATGTCATCAAAGGAGAAAGAATAAGTTAGGAGAGGAAATAATGAGGCCAGATTAAAACTGCACGTTGGCCGTTGGCTATGTATTCCCAAAAATACCAGCAGAAAAACCTATTGATCAGGCAATGTTAAGTTTATTAGAGCACTCTCCAGTTTTAGTGATATCTCAAAATGCTAAATTAAGGCAAGGAAGTTATAACATTTCAGGGCCTGGGCTATGTGGTTTTTAAGGCAGGTTTTGTAAAAAGGTGGATAGTAGAGATGAGTGGGGACGGTGAGGCAGAGGTCTTGATGCAAGTCTGGATGGGAAACTGTTTAGTCTTCATAAATAAGCTGTCTGGCTCACAGCCTTAACTTTTAGGAAAAAGTATTTCCTGGTTGAAGCAGCTAAATTATTTTGCTTGACGCAGTGTGTTTAATATGTACACACGAAGAGTATATGCAACACTACAGCCCCCATAGTTTAATGCAGGGACTAAGGAATTCTCAAGATGTGAATGGAACATTCAAGCAGATGAGATCAACAGGGTATCCAGAAACTAGGAGTGCAAATGGAAATAATGATTTCAAGGCACCTGAACAGAACATACCTTCTGACTCAATCAGGAACTCAATAAAATACCTTACACATCTCCTCTGAGGGTGTCTTCTATGGAGGATCATTCAGTAAACTAAAACTTGGAAATGCTCTCAGAATGTTAATCACTTGCGTCTAAATCTAAGAGGGAAGGAGCAAGTCAACATGATTTCCTTCCTCTTCTATTTTTATTCTCTTTGGGATCTCCCAAGCTAATAAATTGCACTGGACATTTCTTGTGATTCCAGCAGAGCTTGAGGAAGAGAAGAGTATCTATATAACTGTTAGATTTATTAGTATTTTGAAAGTTTAAGCAAGTTTCCTGAACCTTACCAGTTAATCCAGACTGACAAAAACAAGTTTGGAATTTTTTGTAAAGAAGGGGTGGAGAGATGGAGGTCACTATAAATATATCAGCTACTTCCTCCTCAAGACCCCATCCCTCAATTCTAGCCACTGCTTCATTATCAGAACAATTAAAAATTTAAAACATGCCTTGTAAATGTTCCTTCTAGGAAAATTACATGTTTATAGTCATCTCCAGAAAATAAGGAACAAATATGCTTTTATATTCCCCATGATCTGTAATTGTTTTGTGAGATGAAGCCATTTTCAAGCCTTTGGAAGGGATAGCAGAGGAAAAACCAGTGTTTTTAACAAACCCATCCAGTGTTTTAGTTGGTTTTAAAGGATGATCAAATGTATTGAATGTATTTAATTTATGCATTCAACAAATATTTGTTAGGCACCTACTATATACCAGCACTATTACAGGATCTGGGATAGAACAACAAATAAATGTCTCTGCTCTTCTAGAGGTTACATTCTAGTCACAGACAAAAGCAATAAATAAAAACAAATGAATATATTTAGAAAAGAATATAAGTTGGGCGTTACCAGAGCTATTAAAAAAATAGCTGATGAAGAAATAGATATTCATAGGGGAATGCTTATTTAACAAGGAGGACAGTAGGGCTCTCACTCAATATTTGAGCTCAGACTGGAAGGAAGTGAGGGAGTGAGCATGCACATATCTGGGTGAAGAACATTTCAAGCAACGGGAACAGCAAGTGCAAAGGCCCTACAGCCATTCTCGGGTTATTAACGACATGTTAATAGAAGAAATTGGGCTCTCACTTCTACTTAAGTAGTAATATCTGGTGGCAGTGCTGTGGGACTAGCCAGGGTTGGTATAGAATACACCAAACAGAGTATTGGTAGAAACCTCGGTGGAAGCTAAGTGTCCATCAATGGATGAATGAATAAAGAAAATGTGGCATATGTACACAGTGGAATACTATTCAGCCATAAAGAAGAATGAAATCCAGCCATTTGTGACTACATGGATGAACTTGGAGGACATTGTGGTAAGTGAAATAAGCCAGGTGTGGAAAGACAAATACTGCATCATCTCACCTGTATGTGGAATCTTGAAAATTTGATAGCATAGATGCAGAGTGGAATGGTGGTTACCAGAGGCTGGGGTTGGTGGGGTAGGGAGAGATGCTGGCCAAAGGATACATACTTGCAGCAGAATAAAAGAAATAAACTTCAAGGGATCTACTCTGCAGCAAGGTAACTATAGCCAATGATGATATATCATGTTCTTATAAAATCTAGAGTAAACATTATGTGTCTTAAAGCAAAAATAACTAATTAGGTAATGCACATGTTAATTAGCTAGATTTGATAATTCCATAATGTATGTAAACTACAACATCATGTTGTGCACTGTAAATGCATACAGTATTGTCTGTCAATTAAAAAATGAAAAAACAAGATTTTTGAATTCATGTAAGTATGCAAATCCAAGCATAATCATTTGAGAACATCACGTACACTGCAAAACTCTTGTTTCTCACTGACCTACTTACCAAAATATCTCTGTGCTGTCCCGGCTTACAGACATTCAGGCTTAAACATGTTGTCTGGGCTCTGACCATTTCAAAACCACTTTGTCACTGGCTTCAGTCTCTTTATAGATAGATACATATCCTCTACACATTTTTTCTTTCAGTTAATCTACCTTGGTGCAAGGATTTTCTCTCTTTATATGAACTAGCTCTGCTGCCCCAAGATTTCCTCCATATAGAAGAATATAAAGCACATTTAATGAAAGTAAAGGTTTTGAATCAAAGGGTATAATTTAGAAAGTTTAGAGTATTCAAAAATGTCCCCCTCTCCTGCTCTCTGAAAGAGCTCAATGTGTGTTACTAAGAATGAGGGAAACCGCTTCTAATTATAGAAGTAAACCCACTATGTATAGTATATCCACAATATTGAGAAATACCTCGGTATGGTGTTGTCTAAGGTCAAGTTAAGCTTCCTAGGAACTGGAATCTCAATAACTAATGGTCGAACTGAACTGTGGCGGATTTTCCACTCTTTGTGTTGCAATCATTTTTGGTAAATAATATTTTTAGTAAGTATCTCCAGTAAATAACAGTAACATTTGGGACAATTTCATAAGAGAGATACTTATTGAGAATATGCAATGCTTTTGTTGCTCTCTTAATAGCTCAGTGTAGATATAATCTTAATTATTTACTGCCTGGGAAAGCTCTACTGCAATGACTCATTCCTTTTTAGAGGTTAATGGAACCTAAAAGATTCCTATGCTTATTTTACATCCAGGAATATGAGGTCCAGAGAAGTTATATAGGGTTAGAAAACAGCTTCCTGATTTGCAGGTCGGAATTTTTTTCCATTACAACATTACGCCCTTCATGGATTCCCATTATTGCTTCACAGTCTAGAAGCATCTTCCCTTTTGTTGAGCAGAAAATAGAGATAAAATATCCACCAGTAAATTTGAAACTCTGGAGAGAACAAATTTCTTTTTACTTAACATTTGGGTCATAACTTGTCCCAATACTGAGGCTGGATGTAAGGTGATATCCTGGTGTTACAAACAAATAGTTATTTCAGACAAACAAAAAATGCCTGATTTTCTTTCTTACTGTGTTTACTGCCTGGGTCGTTCTTTGACCGAACCTTGTTTTGTCATCAGATAGAACTTGAGAAGCTCTTCTGGCTTATGATTAACCTGAGTAGAGCTCTTCAACAACTGGCTCAGTGTTCTGTGAAATGGCAGAATAATTGCTCAGTCAATATTTTAAGCACAGCAACTAACTTCTTTCTTACTAGTCACATAAAATGACTCTTCATAATTCTCTTATTTGCATTGGCTAATAAGGTAACAAAGCTGCTATTCATGTCAGCAATTGTTTTTCTACGACAAAAGAACACTTCTTAGAACAATAGAAACCTCTCTGCTCCAAAAACAAACAGAAAGATTTTGATTCATTGCTTTGACTGAAGTCTTATAAAGGGTAACTTTTAATGTATGTGACTCATAAATAACAAATATACATTAAAAAACGAGACAGAGAAATCCCCAGTCCTAAGTTGGGTCTTGGTAATATATATTACTATTTTGTGTGCAAAGTTCGATGAATGATTACTTAAATCTCCCCCTCTCCTTCTTCAGTGGTCTCTTTTCAGAAAAATGAAAAGAAACATTGATACTTCAGGTGGAAACAGACTTATAGCAATCAGGGGAAGTTGGGCAGTGTGGCAGTAAGGAGTAAGCAAAGTTTTGATTTCATTTTTTTCTTGGTCAAGTAGAAAATGCTAATACTCTTTGAAAAAAACCCACAGTTGTTACTTCACCAAAGTCTACTGTGGAAAATAATACTCATAAAAAAAAGCAAGCAAAAGTGTTTGCATAATAGTCATACTCAGCAAAAATTAATAGATGTCTCAGTTGAACTTTGCCTGCACATGATTTGCATAGATCTCATTTAGTAATAACACTCATCTCTTTACTTTTTATTTCATATTAAACATTTGAGTCTAGAACTGTTCTGTTTCTCTTGAGATTATTATTTCTTGATCTCTTCTATTTTATTCTTATTCTCTCTAATTTTAGTCATCTTGATGAAAGTCAAGAGAGGAAAACATTGACAAAATAAATTGTCGCCACATTCTTTTAAAGAGTCTACTATGTGCCAGGCTGTCCTAGGGACCAGGAAAACCAGTGATCGTCACTTACTTTGAATTTACACGGCATGGGCAGGCAATAGACAATAAATAAATAAACACAGTAATTATTTTATATAGTGGAGGTTAATTTGATTTGGGAATTCAGAAAATACCTCAGCTGGTGATGGAAGTGAGCTGTGACTTGAAACCATACATAACTCTGGAGCCAGAGCATTCCAGGCAGAGTACAAGATTCTACATCAGAAGGGTGATTAGCATGCCTGAGGATGAGAAAGAAGGAAGGCCTGAGCAGCTGGAGCAGTCAGTGTCACATGATAGGCAGGGATGGGCCAGAGTTTGAGAACCCTGAGGGGCCATAGTAAAAAGTCTGTACTTTATTCTAGCTATGGTGAGAAGCTGTTGGAGACTTTTTTAAGCAGGAAAACAATGTAATTTTATTTATTTATTTATTTAAAGATCATCATTGCTGTGTGTAGAACAGAAGCAAGGAAACTGTTGTAATAATCCAAGTAAGAAATGATGATGTTTAGAATAAGGTATTGAAGACGGAGAAAAGTAGACAGATTTTAGATGCATTTTGTGTGTAAATATATGAGGACTGGATGTATTAAGTGGCATTATGACAGGAATAGCGAGAAACTGAGGAAAAGTTATTGGTTTTTGACTTGAGCAACTAGGTGAATAATGGTCTTCCCCAACTGAGGAACTCATATATTTATTGCATTGTGGTCCACGAGTATGTTTGGTGTAACTTTGGTTCATTTGCAGTGCTGAGGATTGTTTTATGTCTTACTAAAAGGTCAATTAATAGAGTATGTGATGATGAGAATAATATATATTCTCTTGTTTTTGAGTGGAGAGTTCTGTAGAGGTCTGATAATATACAGATCAGATTCATTTGATCTAACACTGAATTCAGGTCCTGTTAATTTTTCACCTCAATGATCTGTCCAATACTAGCAGTGGAGCGTTAAAGTCTCACACTCTTGGGTGTGATCTGGGGGAAAGAGCTCTGTTTTGGCCATAAAATCCTGAGAAGATCCCAAGACTTCCAAGTGGAGCATTATTGCTAATGATACCTTTCATTTATAGATTATATCATATACTCTTAGAATTTTTATTTGTGTGACTGATGGTTTGATTGCATGGGCAGATGCGGAGAACTGGACACAAAGGAGACATAGGTGAAGAGAGGAGAGGACACAGAAGCAGGAAGGAGAATGTTCTCAAAGACGTGATGATTATTACTGATTGCCACACAGAATCCAGCCTTGGCTCTGCCATGTACCCCTGAGAGGAAGTTCAGTTCTCTTTCCTCTCCCATGCCCTCCCCGACCATCTTTATGGGGCCTGAAATGAGGCACTTTTTAAAAAAGAAAAGCAATGATTGGCCCATATCTCATTTGTTACACAGTTCTCATTTGTCTTTGAGATGCTATCAAACTTGATATATTTGTATTCCGGTTGTCATGTTAAAGTTTCTTAGTCTATGAACTTCTAGATTCACTGAGATTTAGGAACCAGGAAAAGAAAATATGTTGACATTTACTGCTCTGATATTTATTTTTCAATAAGTATAACTTGAATGATTTATTTATTTTCTAAAACCATAAAGTAACACTGAAGACAGATCTTATGAATGATTTATCTTCTATGCACTCAGTTGCCAACTGAATTTTAATTTTCAAAGAAATGCTATTTTAAATTACTAGGTAATATTCACGTCAATTACTATTATATTTTTTTAATATTTAATTTTGGAACACATAGGAAGTAGCAAATATAGTACAGAGGAGTCCAGTGTACCTTTAATCTGATAACAGGCATTATTTTAAAAATCTGAATATAATACACCCAAAACAGAATAACCCAGATCCATAAAGCAAGTTCTTAGAGACCTAAAAAGAGATTTAGAATCCCACACAATAATGGTGGGAGACTTTAACGCTCCACTGCTAGTATTGGACGGATCATTGAGGTGAAAAATTAACAGGACCTGAATTCAGTGTTAGATCAAATGAATCTGATCTGTATATTATCAGACCTCTACAGAACTCTCCACTCAAAAACAAGAGAATATATATTATTCTCATTATCACATACTCTATTAATTGACCTTTTAGTAAGACATAAAACAATCCTCAGCACTGCAAATGAACCAAAGTTACACCAAACATACTCGTGGACCACAATGCAATAAATATAGGAGTCAAAACTTTAAAAATTGCTCAAAACCATGCAATTACATGCAAATAAAGCAACCTGCGTCTGAGTAACTTTTGAGTAAATAATGAAATTAAGGCAAAAATAAACTAGTTTTTTGAAACTAATGAGAACAAAGATACAACATACTGGAATCTCTTGGACACAGCTGAGAGAGTGTTAACAGGGAAATTTATAGCACTAAATGCCAACAACAAAAAGTTAGGGATATCTCAAATTAACAACCTAATATTACCTGAAAGAATTAGAGAAGCAAGAACAAATCAACCTCAATGCTAGGAGAAGACAAGAAATAACCAAAATCCAAGCTGAACAGAAGGAAATCAAGACATGAGAAACCATTCAAAAGATCAGTTAACCAAGAGTAGGTTATTTTGAAAAAATTTGAGAAGATCCAAATAAACACAATTAGAAACAACAAAGAAAATGTTACCACTCACCACACAGAAATAAAAATAACCATCAGAAACTACTACAAACACCTCTATGCGCACAAACTAGAAAACCTAAAAAAGATGGATAAACTCCTGGACAACACAACCTCCAAAAACCAAACCAGGAAGAATTTGATTCCCTGAACATGCCAAAAATGAGCTCTGAAATTGAATACATAATATACACCCTACCACCCCCCCAAAAATGCCCAGGACCAGATGGATTTACAGCTACATTTTACCAGATGTACAAAGAAGAGGTGGTATCATTTTTACTAAAACTCTTTTAAAAATTGAGGAGGAATTCCTTACAACTCATTCTATGAGGCCAACATCATCCTGACACCAAAACCTGGCAGGGGCATAACAAAAAAAGTAAACTTCAGGCCAATATTCTTAATGAATATTAATGCAAAAATCCTGAACAAACCATTTGCAAATGAAATCCAGTAGTACATCAAAAAGTTAATCCCCCATGATCAAGTAGCCTTTTTCCCGGGAATGCAGAGTTGATTCAAAATACACAGATCAATAACAGTGATCCATCACATAAACATAACTAAAGACAAAAACCACCTAATTATATCAATAGATGCAGAAAAGACTTTTAATAAAGTTCAATGTCTTTTTATGTTTAAAAACTCTCAATAAACTAGATATTGAAGGAACAAACATCAAAATAATGAGTCATCGATGGCAAACTCACAGCCAGCATCATACTGAATGAGGAAAAGCTGGAAGCATTCCGCTTGAAAACTGATACAAGGACGTCCTTTCTCACCACTCCTATTCAACATAGTATTACAAGTCCAGACCAGAACGATCAGGCAAGAGAAAGAAATAGATGGCATCCAAATAGAAACAGAGGATGTCAAACTATCCTTATTTGCAGATGACATGATTCTGAATACATAGAAAGCCCCATAGTCTTGGCCAAAAGCTTCTTCAGCTGATAAACAAGTTCAGTAAAGTTTTAGGACACAAAATCAATGTACAAAAATCTCTGGCATTCTTATACACTAACGACAGCCAAACTGAGAGCCAAATCAGTAAGGCAATTCCATTCACAATTGCCACACATACACAAATAAAATACCTAAAAATGTAGCTAACCAGGGAGGTGAAAAAACTCTACAATGAGAATTACAAAATGTGGCACATATACACCATGGAATATTATGCAGCCATCAAAAACGATGAGTTTGGGTCCTTTGTAGGGACATGGATGAACCTGGAAACCATCATTCTCAGCAAACTGACAGAAGACCAGAAGATCAAACACCGCATGTTCTCACTCATAGGCGGGTGTTAAACAATGAGAACACATGGACACAGGGAGGGGAGCACTACACACTGGGGTCAGTTGGGGGGAAATAGGGGAGGGACGGTGGGGGGTGGGAAGCTGGGGAGAGATAGCAAGGGGAGAAATGCCAGATGTAGGTGATGGGGAGGAAGGCAGCAAATCACACTGCCACATGTGTACCTATGCAACAATTTTGCATGTTCTTCACATGTACCCCAAAACCTAAAATGCAATAAAATAAATAAATGGGAAAAAAAAGAAGAAAAAAAAATTAAGCAAATCATATCAGAAGCAAAAATCAGTAGTTTCATATTCAAATAACAGAAGTTATTAAAATAAAAAAAAAAAAAGAAATGAGATGACACAAACAAATGGAAAAGCATTCCATGATAATGGATAGGAAGAATGCATATTATTAAAATGTCCACACTGCCCCAAACAATTTACAGAGTCAATGTTATTTCTATCAAACTATCATTGACATTCTTGACAAAACTAGAAAAAAATGTTAAAATTTACATGGAACCAAAACGTAGCCCAAATAGCCATGGCAATTGTAAGTAAAAGAACAAAGCTGGAGGCATAGTGTTACCTGACTTTAAACTATATTACAAGGTTACAGCAACCAAAAGCAGCTTGGTACTGGTACAAAAACAGATGCATAGACCAATGGAACAGGACATAGCATGCAAAAATAAGACCGCACACCTATAAACATCTGATCTTTGAAAAAGCTTCCAAAAATGAGCAATGGGGAAAGGACTCTCTATTCAATAAATGGTGCTGGGAAACTGGATAGCTATGTGAATAATATTGAAACTGGACCCTTTTCTTATACCATATACAAAAATCAACTCAAGAAGAATTAAAGACAAATGTAAAATCCAAAGCTATGAAAACTCTGGGAGACAACCTAGGTAATACCATTCTGGACGTAGAACAGGCAAAGATTTCATGATAAAGATGTTCAAAGCAATTATAAAAAAGGAAAGATTGCCAAATAGGACCTAATTAAACTAAAGAGTTTCTGCACAGGAAAAGAAACTATCAACAGGATAAACAGACAACCTACAGAATGGGAGAAAATATTTACAAACTATGCATCTAACAAAGGTCTAATATCCAGTATCTATAAGGAGCTTAAACAAATTTACAAGAAAACAAAACACTCCATTCAAAAAAGGGACATGGGACATGAGGAAACACTTCCCAAAAGAAGACATACACATGGCCAATGATCATATGAAAAAAGCTCAACATCACCCACCGTTAAAGAAATGCAAATCAAAACCACAGTGAGATACCATCTCACACCGGTCAGAATAGCTATTATTAAAAAGTAAAAAAATAACAGATGCTGGTGAGACTGAGGAGAAAAGAGAACTATTATACATTATTAGTGGTAATGTAAATTAGTTCAATCATTGTGGAAAGCAGGGTGGTGATTCCTCAAAGAGCTAAAAATGGAACTACCATTCGACCTAGAAATACTGTAGAACATTGATTATCTAATAGGTATATACCCAAAGGAATAGAAATTGTTCTATCATAAAGATATATCCATACAAATATTCATTGCAGTGCTATTCACAATAGCAAAGACATGGAATCAACCCAAATACCCCATAATGACAAATCGAATAAAGAAAATGTGGCACATACACATTACAGAATACTATGTAGCCATAAAACAAATGAGATCATGTCTTTTGCAGGAAAATAGATGGAACTGAAGGCTTTTATCCTTAGGAAAATAATGCAGAAAACCAAATACTGCATATTCTCACTTATAAGTGGGAGCTAAATGAACACAAAGAAATCACGAACACAAAGAGGCAAACAACAGACATTGGGGTCACTTGAGGGTGGAGGGTTGGGAGGAGGAGAGGATCTTAAAAAAAATAACTATTGGGTACAAGGCTTAGTACCTGGGTGAAGAAATAATCAGTACAAGGAACACCTCATGACACTAGTTTATCTATATGGCAAATCTGCATATTGTATCCTTGAATATAAAATAAAAGTATTTTTAATCCCATTATTGGGTATGTATGCAAAGGATTATAAATTGTTCTACTATAAGGACACATGCACACGAATGTTCATTGCAGCACAGTTTACAATAGCAAAGACCTGGAACCAACCCAAATGCCCATCGATGATAGACTGGACAGGGAAAATGTGGCACATATACACCATGGAATATTATGTAGCCATGAAAAACGATGAGTTCGTGTCCTTTCTAAGGACATGAATAAACCTGGAAACCATCATTCTCAGCAAACTGACACAAGAACAGAAAATCAAACACTGCATGTTCTCACTCATAGGCAGGTGTTGAACAATGAGAACACATGGACACAGGGAGGGGAGCATCACACACTGGGGTCTGTCAGGGAGAAATAGGGGAGGGACAGCGAGGGGTGGGGAGTTGGGGAGAGATAGCAAGGGGAGAAATGCCAGATATAGGTGATGGGGAGGAAAGCAACAAATCACACTGCCATGTATGTATGTATGCAACAATCTTGCATGTTCTTCACATGTACCCCAAAACCGAAAATGCAATAAAAAATAAAATTAAAAAAATAAAAATAAAAGTATTTTTGAAATATGAATATATTTACCTTTAATTGATTTGAAAGGGAAAACCTCTCTCACAATTAATTAAGTCTTTTCGTGGAAAAAAAAAAATGTTCATTTCTATTGCATATATATCCAGAGTGGAATCACAGGGTATGAATATGTTGATTACTAGCTTTTTAGTAATAAAAGTAACATTGCATTTAAACATTTAAAATACTATAGCAAAAAGAAGAAGAAAAAATTAAGCCACTTTAATCCAAGAACTCATATAAGTATTATAAAAATGTGTGTGGAAAGCCTTCCTGTGTGTGGGTGAAGGAAGAGTGTTCCCAGAAAAGAGGCGAGCTTGCTGAAGCACAGAATTCTAGAAAATGTATCACTTTTAATAACTGAAGGAAGTTTGAGTGACAGAACGTTAGAGTGTAAGTGTGGCGGAAGTCTAGGCAGAATTTGTTAGGGGCCTATTAATGGAGGCCTTATTTCACCCAACCTAACTTTAGCCTTTATCCTAAGAGCAATGGTAGAGCCATCACAAAATTTGAAGATGAGAAAAAATATGATCTGATATGTGTTTTAGGAAGATCATTTCTGCCTGCAGTATACAGAGTGGCCTGGGGTGTACCAAGACTTGAGGCAGGAAATTAGATTTTCTAGTAATCCAGGCAAGGGATGATGGGTATGTAGACAGATAAAATGTCAGTGGACACAAATATGTTTGGAGGGTTATTGATGGAATTTGGGTAGTGAGAGAGGGACAGGTCCAGAAGAGATCTCAGTGTTCTTGATTGAATTATGAAGTAGCTGGTGGTTTCTTTCACAACAAGAGAAGGGGAGATCTGGAGCTAAGAGGGAGGTGATGCATTGGCTTTGAATTTACTTGAGTGAGGTGAATCGTAAGCCATATAAATGAACATGTCCAGGAGACAGTAGAAACAATTTCTTAATTCAGGAGAGGTCTAAGAGTTATTAGTAAATAAATGGTTACTTGTGTAAAGGAACTTGAATGAATAAAGAAAAAGAGACAGAAGCCTGAGGAACAGCAATTAAAATAAAATGGAGGAGAAAGAAGACTCTGCAAAATAAACTAAATCAATTGTAGCCACAGAGGAAATAGTGTAATCAGAACTGCATAATGCCAGGGAAGCCAAAGGAAGAAAGATGTCCAGGAATAGGAGTGTAGGCATCAGGGTCAATGGTTCTGAGTGATCATATGGAAAGAAAGAAGAAGTACTAGATCTGTATACATGATCATCCTACCTTACTTAATCAATCTGAATATTCACAGACCTCTAGAAGCATAAGGTTTTCAAATACTAAGAGCAATTATGATTACCACTGTCTAGGTAGTAAGAATCTCACATAATATTTTATTTGAAGAAAGTTATTGATAAGAATTGGACACTGACTTATGTAAGTCAGCAAGTATGGAATAATAAGCAAGTATGGAATGGAAGGACCATGGAAAGATGTCAGAGGTGGGATGCCAGGGCCCAAAAGCACTCTCCATAGTGAGGGGCAAGGCAGGCGTGGTGGTATTCTTAACTCTGAACTCGTCTTACAGCCAATTTATAGGGCTGGCAGAAAGAAGGGGATAGACAGATGTATTAGCTCATCGACTGGGAATGTGATCCCTAGCCGGAGCCGAAGAGGAAAGCTGATGTCGACACTTAAATGAAATTGAAGGAGGTGAAAGGATAATATTCTGGAGAAGAAAGAGATGACTTGCAACATATCTCTTTCTGGTGTTCTACACTGGCTGACTTGTATGCTGTTATCATCAATAATCCTTAGGAAGCAAGGAAACACACCGCCAATCCAGTGTTTTCAGTGATAAATAGCCCTAGTAGAGTCAAGGGTATTTTAGTATATTACAGTTTAGCTTAGATAATATTTTTGATTTGATTCCAGCCAGAGTGTTTAATGGCTTAAGATTGGAAAATGTCCCTGCGTTTTTGCTGTCTTACAGACAGCAAAAATACCATTCTGGATATTTTATTATTTTTTAATTAGAAGAAATTGAAAAAAAGAAGGCAGAAAAGATCCCAGGTCTCACACTCTGGGACTACGCTAGGACTAGCAGATCCAGCTGCCAACGGCATGTGTGTTGTTTTCTTCTTAACTGTACTTGTTATTTTTTTTTTTTGTTACTGTTCAATTCTACAAGAACAAGTTGTGTAAAACCATGTTAAGCCATCATATGGGGGAACACAGATGAAAGACATGGCCTTTTCTTCTTCAAAAGCAGAAAGTTCCATGAAGGCCGGGTCAATATGCATCATATTGATATAAGTACTCTCAGCCCCTAGTCCTTAAAAGCTGCTTTAAAAATATTTGCTTAATGAACATATGAGGGTTCCAATGAGGTCAGGCACATATCCCAGTAAGTTTAATAGAGACACTGTGATTCAAGCTTTAAAAGCAGCAAAGATATTGCTGATAATATCCATAGGGAAACACTCAGATATCCGAACACAGGCACAATACATAATCTACTTCATATTAATAATAAGCAAGTAAAATATATCTTAATACACATTCTGAGGCTGAGTTTATAACTTCTGTTTGGTGGGCACTGTCATATTTACCTATTAAAATTTGAAAAGCTTCTATTTTGTAGATCTCTCTTTGCAATATTTGTTTTTGTGTCTCCAGTATTGAGTTGTTCTATGCGAACTGGAAACATTCCTACCAGCTAAATATGTTGAGTGTATTTAACAAAAAAATACAAGAGTGTCTGTGGGGTGACTTCACTAAACAATCAATAGAAACCAAACACAAAAATCAATAGTACAACAATATGACTGTGTGCATTGGTTCTTTGAAAAGTTCTGTTTGTGAACTGATACATTTTATTTTAATTTTTTAAATAAAAGGTCAAGTCTCTTAACTTATAGACTTCTGTCAAGAGATGAAGAATTAAAATGATTTCAGGGAAGCTCTTTAGAATTAAGCTTATGTTCAAAGAAAAATTATTGGGCAAGAAGGATAATTTAACAAGTATTTCTATTAATTTATATTAGTATCTGAACCATATTGAGGCAATCTGTTTTAGAAAAAGAAGTGAATGAAAGGCACTCCATCCCTTCCCTGTACCAGCCTTGCCTCTGTTGCCAATGCTATTGTGACCAGGGGAGTGTACCCAGCTCCCAGAGCTCATAGGTCCTTGGCCTCTCTAACTCGGAAGAATGGGGAAAGGAGCCCCAGAGACATGGTGAGTTTCCCGTCCGAATAAAATTGTGGATCCAAAGAGTTTTGCAGAAATGCAATTTATGAGAGAGAGAGAGAGAGAGATTGAGAGAGAAAGATTGAGAGAGAGAAACAGCTCCCATGCTGTTGTGGTAGGGGAACCCAGAGCGGGAAGTCTGCTTGGGTAGGAGTGGCTAAGGTTTTGACCCTTGAGTTATTCCCTTCCCATTCATGTTCTGGTCCAATGAGAGGAGTTCTTTCAAACTTTCTCTGGAGTAATTGATCTTTGACTCTGATACAGGATTAGCTACTTGGTCTACAATCTTGAGTTACAGAGCCTCCTTATCCCAGAGATTTCAGTGGGAATTTGGGACAAAAGAGTTTCAGCTGGCTTTCCCTACCTAGCCTGTGTGTGGGAGAACCAGACAAAGAACTTTAAATTTGAAACCCTTCTGGTCTCCAATGGAAGTATGGAGCCAGGAAATTCCTGCATTTTAAACCCCTCCCATAGTGGGCTTGGGAAGAGAAGTTTCTTTAACACAGAGCCTCAGTTTCCTCTCTGAACAGGAAAGTCCAACTGCTGTTTGGACATGGGTGTTGATCGCTCTTTAACTACTTCCTGCTGAATTGGGGCATTGAAGGAGCCCTGCAGTTGAAGTTTTCTCCAGAGGGGAGTCTTCCAGGGGTGCAGGTAGATCCAGAGGTCCACGATAGAACTTATGAGCCAAGGACATTCAGGGTTCCATTTGCAGGACCATTTGTAGCCTCATGGCCTCAATTCTGGAAGAAACGAATTTGACAAGAAGGTTAAAGGTGAGTGGCCTGAAGGCCAACAATAATAGAACGATTATAAATGGGCAAAGAAGACGGTAGAGCCAGGACAGCCAGTTGTTAAAGCAAGCTCCATGATCCTGTTTCTTGAAGGTCTTTGGCCTTGTGTTCAATTTGGTCCCTGAGTTCTTTAAGTTTAAGACAATACCTGATTGATTTACAAAGTAGCACCATTCTTCTCCTAAAAAGAGACAGGTTCATCCTCCTTCTGCTGTTAGCAGATCCAGGGCCCTTCTATTTTGAAGAGCCATGGCAGCTAAAGAGTTAAGCTGCTTCTGCAGTTACGAGAGAATGAGCAACCGTAAAACTGAGTAGAGGTAGCAATTCCTCCAATGTGAGTACCAAATCTTCCTATTATTCCAGTCCCCACTATGAAAGGAATAATTGGGGTTTGAGTATTATGTGGCCTTCTCAAGAGAAGACTCTGCACCTGAGAGTCAGTGTAAATTGTCACGGTGGGGGGCAATAGGAAGGAGAGGAGGCATATTTCCCCAGGGGTATTATTTAGATAGCTGTAGGCTGAGGTGCCACAAAGAATAAGCCTGGTGCCAGGCAGTTAAGTTCTGGGGTTAAAGCAACCCAGTTTTGGCATAGGGAAGCATTGGAGTTGTTGGTAGAATTCACACAAGTCAAGTGTGAAGTAGATGGAATTAGTAGATTGGTGACCAAGGGACCTATAAGCTCTGTATGATTTGAGGGAGTGATACTATCAGAGGGAGAAGAGAAGAGCTATTGTAAGTGTAATTGGGGAGTAAGCCACGGAGGAGAGTTTATGAGATGTAGGCCAATCCATAGGGGCGACCACACAGAGTCCGGTTGCAAATACTAAAGTTAAGAGTGATAGTCCTGTTAATGCCAGGATGTAAGTCAAACTCATGAGTAGTTATTTTCCTGGGGATCTTGTCAGAAGAGCAAACGCAGATCCTCTAAAGGCTCGCAGGCATATGAAGGGTCGTCTCCTGGAACTTCAGGCTGTGGAGTGAAGGGCCAATGATTTTCTTCAGGAGGTGCCCAAGGCTTTACCCGGGTGTGACAAATCCATGAGTCAATTCCCGCCACCTTAACTGCCGTTGAAGTAGACAGAATAACTGAAAATGGTCCTTCCCAAGATGGGCCTAGAGAAGGAGAGTCTGAGGGGAGGGACTTAACAAGCACCAAGTCTCCAGGGCAGAACAGCTCTTTCCCTTTTTCCCTAGGGTGTCCTTCAGGTAAGGTTCTAAGAACCTGTTGGTGCTTAGCCAAGGAGGTTATATCTTTTATTAGATCTGCTGTTTCCTTGTCTAATACGAGATCATTAGTAAGAAAGGGCTGTCCATAAAACATCTCATAGAGGCTGAGTCCTATTTTCTGAGGAGAGTTTCAAGCCCTTAAGAGTGCTATTGGTAACAGAGAAGGCCACGGGAGGTGGGTTTCCTGCGCCAGTTTCTTTAAGCGTCTCTTAAAAATTTCATTTATTTTCTCCACTTTCCCTGAGGACTGAGGCCTCCAAGCACAGTGGATATGATATTATATTCCTAATGCTTTGGAAATTCCTTGGGTCACTGCAGCTTTGAAGGCAGGGCTGTTGTCACTTTGAAGACAGTGAGGGAGTCTGAATCTAGGGATGCTTTTATTTATCAGGGCTTTTATTACCTCTTGGGCTTTTTCTGTTCTACAGGGGGAAGCCTCAATCCAGTTTGTGTAGGCATCTACATATACTAACAGATGTTGGTATCCCTGAGACTTAGGCATTTGGGTAAAGTCCATTTGCCAGTCCTCACCTGGGTAATGACTGGTTTGCTGTTTCCCAGGAGGAGCTTTGTAGTGTGCCAAAGGATTATTTTTTGGCATATTTTACATCCCTTGACTATTTGTTGGACAGCCTTGAAGAGACCTTTTTCTGTAAACATAGATTTGTCCATTCGATATGTATTCTCTATAACCATATGGAAGGTTTGTTGTAGGGTATTAAGTACTTCCCACTGGCTGGCAGCAGGTAAGAGTACTTTTCCCTCCTCAGTAGCTAGCCATCCTGAAGGAAGAAGACAATGTCCCTGGGAGATTGCCCACTCTACTCTTCTGATGAGTATTAAGGTCTAGCCTTCTGGAGAGGGTTTTCCCATATTAAAGGTCTTTCTACAAATTCTTATCTAGCTGCCCTTTTGCTTCTAGGTCAGCTCGGCAATTGTCCTCTGCTTCCTTCTCATCTCCTTTCTGGTGACCTCGGCAGTGTAAGACTGCTACCTCCTTGGGTTCTTGGACAGCTTGTAATAAGTCTAATATTTCCTTATGATATTTAATGGGAGTTCCTGCCGAGGTTAGGAACTCTCTTTCCTTCCATATG
Source organism: Sapajus apella (assembly GCF_009761245.1). Lineage (NCBI taxonomy): Eukaryota > Metazoa > Chordata > Mammalia > Primates > Cebidae > Sapajus > Sapajus apella. The sequence continues at coordinate 1,502,572 of NW_022437061.1, forward strand.
GCAGCATGGGCATGCAGAACCGGGTAAGCATATTTGGAATCTGTGTATCTGTTTATTCTCTTTCCTTTTCCTAATTTTAGAGCTCGAGTGAGGGCTACTAGTTCTGCCAGCTGGACACTAGTTCCAGGAGGAAGGGAATTACATTCAAGCACTGTTTGATCACTGACTACTGCATATCCTGCCTTTTGAACTCCATTTTCTATAAATGAACTTCCATCAGTGTATAGGTCAAGGTCAGGGTTGGCTAGAGGAGTTTCTAAGAGATCTCTTGAGCCGCATAGCTCTGGGCTATAACCTGCTGACAGTCATGTTCTTTGTCTGCCCCTTCCTCAGGAAGAAAGGTAGCTGGATTGAGGGCTGCACATGTGTGCAGCTGAAGTACAGGCCCTTTGAGCATTAAGGCCTGATTTTGAGTAAGTGGTTGTTAGAGAGCCATAAGTCTCCTTTAGAGGCCAGAATCCAGATACATCATGTGAAGTCCATATAGTTAGATCTTTCCCTTGTGGTATTTCAACAGCTTCTGATTCCAATATAGCCACTGAAACTATGACCTACAAGCAGTGTAGCCAGCCTTTTGCTACTGCATCAATTTCCTTACTTAGGTATGTCACCAGTTATGACATGGTCCCCCTAGTCTGGGTGAGAACCCCAGTGCTGCTCCTGACTTTTCTGTAACATGTAGGGAGAAGTCGTTCCCTGTAGGAAGGCTTAGAGCTGGAGCCTGCAGTAGTGCCTGCTTCAGGGTCTGAAAGTCTGCCTCTGCTATTGGGTCCCATTGTATTAGATGGGTGTTAGATTTTTTGGTTTTCCTTAATCAGAGTATAGAGGCGTTTGGCTATTTCACCATATCTGGGAATTCATAATCGGCAGAAACCAGTTATTCCTAAGAATCCCTGCAACTGTTTTAAGGTCTTTGGGTGGGGGAAGGCCAGAATGGGTTGCAGGTGTTCTCCATCAAGGGCCTGAGTGTCCTTAGACAAGATAAGCCCTAGGTGTTTTACCTCTTGCCTACAAAGTTGGGCTTTTAACTTGGAAACCTTACATCCACTGGTGGCTAGAAATTGTAGGCAGTCCTGGGTGGCCTGCTGACACTGGGTTTCTAAGTTAGCAGTTAAAAGTAAGTCAACCATATATTGAAGAACCAAGGTAACTGGATGTGAAAAATGACTAAGGTCCTGACCTAGAGCCTGGCGAAACAGGTGGGGGCTGTTTTGAAAGCCCTGGGGTAACACTGTCCAGGTGAGATGAGAAATCTGGTCTAAAGGGTCTTCAAAGGTGAACAGAAACTGGGAGTCAGGATGTAATGGAACACAGAAAAAGGCATCTTTAAAGTCCAGGACTGTAAACCATTGTGTCTCTCCTGGTATTTGAGAGAGCAAGGTGTATGGGTTGGGTACAGCTGGGTATAAAGGGGTCACAGCTTCATTAATAAGCCTGAGATCTTGCACTAGCCTCCACTGTGCATTAGGTTTTTATAGCCCTAAAATTGGAGCATTATAAGGGCTATTACAGGACCACACTAGCCCCTGAGCTTTTAAGTTCCTTACAATATCCTGTAGCCTTTTTTTGGCTTCTGGTCTTAGGGGGTACTGTCTTTGGTAACAAAAAGAGGTGGGATCTTTTAGCCTTATTCAAATTGGACAGGCATTATTTGCCTGCCCAAATTGTCCCTCCATTGCCAAACATCAGGATTAATCCCTTCTTCAAATCATGGGCAGCAGAGAGGGATTTTCTCTCTGATGTTCATATAGATAATGGTTCCTGCTCTGGCTAACAGGTCCCGCCCTAGTAAGGGAGTGGGACTTTCTGGCATGATGAGGAAGGCATGGAAGAAGAGCACATCTCCCCAGTTACAGCTTAGGGGCTGGGGGAAATATGGGGAGACTGGATGTCCTAGGACTCCTTTGGAGGACAATCGTCCAGGACAGGAAAGCAAAACTGAGGAGGCTGCAACAGTGTCCAGGAGAAGATCGATCTCCTGGCCCTCTATCGTTAGCTTTACCCAGGGCTCAGTGAGGGTGATGGCTTGTGCTGGTGCTTGCCCTGGGCACCTTCAGTCCTGCTGCTGGGTCATCTGGTTAGCCACCTCAGGCCCTGGGAACCTTCACCCCCTGGAACAGTGTGGTTTCCAGTGATCCCCTTGGCACAGTGGGCAAGGACAAGGAGGTGATCTGTTCCTCCGGGGACAGTCTTTCTTAAAGTGTCCTTGTAGGCCACAGTGGTAGCAAACTCTGCCAGACTGGTGGCTAACCCAAGCCTTTACCTTTTCCAAGCCTGTTTGGGCTGCTTGCCTGAAGGCCATGACTAGGGCTGTGGCCTTTTTCTTGTCCCTCCTGTCCCTTTCAGCCTGCTCCTCCTAGTCTCTATTAGAGAACACCGAGGTTGCTAGATTTAGTAATGATTCTAGACTCTGTTTTGGCCCCAGGGCCAGATCCTGGATCTTCCTCCTAATGTCTGTGGCTAATTACCTAATAAATTTGTCTTTTAGTATTAGCTGACCCTCGATGGAGTCTGGTGACATGGCAGTATACTTTCTTAAGGCCTCCCATAACCGTTCAAGGAAGGCTATTGGGTGTTTTTCCTTTTCCTGAGTTATGGTGGATAACATTGCATAGTTCATGGGCTTTTTCCTAGTTCACCTTAATCCCTCAAGTATGCAGGTTAATAGGTGCCTATGACTCCAGTCTCCATGTTCAGAGTCAGAATCCCAGTGAGGGTCCATGCTGGAGACTGCCTGTCTACCTGTAGGGAATCTATCCTTCTCCTCTGGTGTCATTTGTTCATGTACTTGACTAAGGTACCAGGTGTCCCCAAACTCTTGAGCTGCTGCTAGAGCAGCCTCTTTCTCATTGCTGGTTAGATTCTGGCTAAGCAATAACATAATATCTTTCCAATCGAATTCAAAAGTCTGACCCAGGCCCTGCAGAACATCTATGTACTTGTCTGTGTCATCTGAAAATTTTCCTAAGTCCCCCTTGATTTGCTTTAAGTCAGAAAGTCAAAAACGAAAGCTTTAAGTATGGACTTTGGTTGGGCCAAATTATCCTCTTACTGCCTGTAGGGGGCAGAGTTGAGGCATCCTAGTAGCCTGAGGTGCCTTGGCCATGTTGGCCTTCCCTGACTCCTCTTGTGTTATAGGAGCTGAGGAGACCTGGTCTGTATCGGTGGAGGGAGGAGCCACAGGGAGTCTTGGATATGGGGGTTGTCCTGAGGAGGGGCAAGTAGGGCATAGGCTACAAGTCTTACATAGCTGAGGGTTATTCCTTAGAGAAAAGAAAATTTGCACATAGGGGACCTCAGTTCATTTACCTTCTCTCTTACAGAAAAGGTCTAAATGTAGAAGGGTGTTGTAATTTTTACTTCCCTTAGGAGGCTAGGTTTCTCCACTCGGCAGAGAGTATCACAGCCACACTGTTTGGCAGAAAAAAAAAAGAGCCACTTCTTCTTCAAAGATTGTGGGTCAAATTGGTCCCAGTTAACCAGGATACACTTTAAGGGTGATTTTGTCTTGGGAAGAGTAGCACCCATCTGAAATTGAACACAGGGATGTCCACATCCCTGGTTATTCCCTGCAACTGCTAGCCCTGGGGCATCCCCCAGTTATAGTACCTTGCAGTTTTCCTCGCACCCTAGATGTATGATCATCTTCTGGGCCCCACCATGTGCTGGGTTTAATCACACTTACTGGTGTCATGGGCACAACCTCACTGTCTAATGTCCTTATTGGCCACCTTAAGGACATGAGGACTGCCGGGATCGGTGGCCCTGTATCGGCGCCTCCTTGAAGAACTAGGACAGTGAGGCTTGAGTGATGGGTGCCAATATTCCCTAGCAAGAGTTCAATTAACATAGGCCTGACCATAAAACTGCCCTATGAGTTTGAACTCCTTGAAAAGAGCCTCTAAGCACAACAATCTTAAAGAAGGTAATGGCTGGCTGCATGGCCGAGGCCGGAACAATGCCCTCAGGACCAGGCCTTCTCCCTCACCCCACTTTCCATCATAGGAATATGTCCTAGGGTTGTGGGGCCTGTAATTAACTATTTGAGGGCCAGACCAGGTCTGACTATGGTATTCTAGATGGAGAGGTTTTGCCGTACAGAGAGCCGATCCTAGGCAAGGCAAATTGTATGTTATCAGATTCTAGTACCATTCAGGTGGATTGGGAAATTGCAGGTGACAAAAAAGAAACACAATGTCCTATAGCCTCCAGTACCACTTGTAGACTCTGGCTCTGTTAGGACATAACCTAGCACAGCAGATTAAGGGAACTGGCCCTGTGTATTTATACTGTAGGATGTCCTCATAGGCATAAGCCTGAGGGAACCACGGGCAAGGGTCCCTGGACTGCCACCCCTAGAGCCTCAAAGTCCTAGTAAGAAGGGTAATAGCCTCATATGTAGGAAATATCTTAGAGGAAAGAGCTGGGAAGAAGTTTGCCTCATGGATATCTGGATCCAGGAGGTTGGGGTCTGAAAGGCTGGGCGTGGCTCACATAGACGGCTTTTTCTTAGGAGGTCTAAGCAGGGCCATACCTCAATGGAACTGAACCGGGAGTTTGGGACCACTGCTCTTTCCTCCTGCTGACCCTCAGTTTGGCCCAGAGAAAGAAAGAACAGTAAGAAAGGGAAGCTGGTTTGGGGCTAACCAATGCTCCCAGTTCTGAAGAGCTGAGGATTGTTAGAGAGTCTGTTTTCAGAAAGCCTGACGCCCATGTCTTTAGTCTGGAGGCTGCACTAGTGGCTCTTAGATGGCCGAGAGTTGCCCAGTTTTTACCTCCTTAACAAATTTAAAAGAAGGGAAAGGACAGATTAGCAAGAGAAAGGGGTCCAATATCACTCACCACTCTGAAGTCCGACATCTCCTGGCTGGCTTGCCAACAGATGTAACCGGGAAAGTGCATGCAGCTCCCCGAGCTCATAGGTCCTTGGCCTCTCTATCCCCAAAGGAAGGGGAAAGGGGCCTTGGAGGCATGGTGAGTTCACTCTCCGAATAAAATTGTGGACCCAAAGAGTTTGGCAGAAAAGTGATTTATGAGAGAGAGAGAGAGAGATAAAGAAGACAGCTCCCATGCTGGTGTGGGAGGGGAATCCAGAACAGGGAAACTTAGCTGAAGTTTTAACCCTGGAGTTATTCCCTTCCTATTCATTTTCTCATCCAATGAGAAGAGTTCTTTCAAAATTCCTCTGGAGCGATTTCTCTTTGCCTCTGATACCAGATGCACTACTTGGTCTACAATCCTGAGTTACAGAGCCTCCTTCTCCCAGAGCTTTCGGTGGGAATTTGGAATAAAAGAGACCCATCTGGCTTTCCCTACCTGGCCTGCGTGTGGGAAAACCAGACCAAGAACTTTAAATTTGAAACCCTTCTGGTCTCCAATCTCCATTGGAGCCAGGAAATTCCTGCATTTGAAACCCCTCCCCTAGTGGGCCTGGGAAGAAAAGTTTGTTTAACAGTCCCTCACTATCATGTTTGGAGTTTCTATTTCCTCATCTGTTAGATGAAGGAGTTCAGTTAGATTAGTTGTCTATAACCATAAAATTCAAACTCCTCCTTAGTATAATAAAAATTCTATATTATTCTTTACTATCCAGAATGATAATGATATTATATTATTATTTACTATCCAGGTTATATTGCAGAAGGAATATTATCTCTGTGCACACAAAATTTAGTGAAACTGAATATAATACTCTAACTGAATATAATACTCTACCTATAAAGTAGAAATAAAGGGAAAGCAATTTATATTTAAATAATATATATTTTATTATATAAACACTCTGGAGCACATAACAAAGCAGACAGATGCTTGAACTTTTTGATAATAAGCCAACATAAGAAGTATACAGAAATGAAAGCCCAGAAATCTGGGCATAGACAATAGAATTAAAACAAAATTAAGATAATTAATATTAGACCCGGCTGATTTGTAGGTGACAAAAGAAGGTAAATGAAGAAAATCAGCATGGCATTTCTTTGACAGCTTTATTTGTTGCTTCGTTATAAAATGTTTATTTAATCTGGATGCTCTACTGTTTCATTTGGAAAAAAATGTTGGCAGTGTGAGCACATTGGTAATTCAAATTCCGTTGGGATGTAAACGAAATAGCCAGAGCTAGGGGAATTATTGCCTCTTATGGTGTGATCAGAAGACCTTTCTCAAGAGAAAACATTTGCACAGAGAGCTTAAAGAAACAAAGATGTCCAAAGCAGAGGAAGACTCTGAGGAAGTGTGTTGACATGTGCCAAGCAACTACAAGGAAGCCAGCTCAAGAAGACTGCAGCAGACAGCACAACTCAAAGTGTGGCTGTGGCAGAGGATGAGGCAGAGAGGTGGGTTGAGGGCACTGGGAGTGGAGAAGAACATACGGTGACCCGAAAGCCACTGTACAAACTTCTGACTTATCTTAGGAAGCCACTTAAAATTGAGCTAAGTTGTAACATGATAAGCATTGAATTTTTACAGGAGCCTCTATTTGTTTCATTCATTCACAAATGAATCCATTTATATTTGAAAATAGTGTGTAAGACTGTAAAGGAAAATGTACATAGGCCAATTTGACCAATTGGTAGGCTATAGCAATACTGAAAGTGGGAGATGTTTGTGGCCTGGATCTTAGTGGTAGCAGGAGAGGAATTAATAAGTAAGTGATTGAAATGTAGATATGTTAAATAGGAGAAGATAGAAGTTGCTAATGTATTGTGTGTGGGCATGGGACAAAGGGAAGAGTCATGACCAAAATCAAGGCTGAGGCTTGAGCAACTTGAGGAGGGGGCTAGGATTTACTGAAAAGGAAGACTTAAGCAGAAGAAGGGCTGTGTGCAGGAGGAAATGAGATGCCTATTAGGCATTCAAATAGTGATTGTGAAGAAGTAACTGGATAAAGGAGAATGGGGTTTGGAAAGAGGTCTGGGCTAGAGATATAAATTTTGGGTTTATCAGTGTAAGATGGTATTTAAAACTATGAGATTACATAAATTGTTAAGGGAGTGAATACAGGGTGAAAAGAGAAGAGGAGAAGACCTGAAGTTAATGAAGTGGGTTTATTTTGGTTGATTGTACAGGAGTAGCATAGAGGTAGACAGGGAATCAAGAGAGAATGGTGTTCTGGAAATCCAGTGAAGAAATATGCTTCTAGTTCAGCTGTGTCCAGGACTTCTGATTGGTTAAGATGAGGACTGATATTGACAATTGCTATTAATTAGCAACACATCTTTGGTGACTTTGACAAGAACTGTTCTTATAGGATAGCAAGGATGAAAGCCTTAATGAAGTGAGTTCAAAAGAGAAGCAAAAGCTAAGACAGTAAGTGTAGACCCTCTTTAAAAAGAACTGTGCTAAAAGTGGTAGTAGAGGAGGAAGAGAGGCCCAGAGAGTTTTTAGTTTTTATTATGTTTTAGAGATGTGAGATTACAGAACATTGTGGGTAGATGGGAATCATCTTCCAGAAAAGCGCTATCCAACAGAATTCTCTGTGAGATAGAAATGTTCTATCATCTATGTCCATGCTATCCTATAGAGTAGCCACTGGTCACATGTGGTTACTGAGCACTAGAAATGTGGCTAGTATGACTGACGAAATGATTTTAAATTTTATTTAATTGAAGGTCATTTGATTTTAAATAGTCATGTGAGTTGGTGGCTAGGGAATTGGACAGCATGACTGTAGAGAGAGGAAAGTAATGAAGTAGAAGAGAGAAGGTCGGCTATGGCAGTGATAACCTCAAGCAGCTGAACGTGAAAGAGATCCCATAGAGTTGAAGGGGTTGGCCTTAGAAAGGGGCATAGCAGTTGATTCACTGTAACAGAAGATATAGAAGCTGGTTCAGATACTGGCATATTGATGGAGTGGTGGTGGTGGCTGGATGAAATTTCTTTTCTGATTGCTTGTTTTGCCCAACGAAATAGAAAGCAAGGTCTCTAGGCTGTATGAGAAGTACAAAAGCAGTGTTGGCGTGGTAAAGAGAGAGTAGAAGGGTTTTCCAAGGGGCTCCTTGAGATTAGTGGTTATGAATTTAAAGAGACATCGGTTAGCATGACTTTATGTTTTTCTCCACTCACACTCAGGAGACCAAGGTGCAGTTAAATTTACCTGGAGTTAGGACTTTGCCAGAAAACTTAATCAAAGGAAAAAGGGCAAGGGAAAGATTAAACCGAAGGACCATTGAGGCTAAGCTGGTTAGGAGCAAAGTGAGAACACGAGGAGACAAAGGACAGTGAAAAGATAGAGGAGCAATGGATTGTAAACACTTTCACCTTATTAAACAAATAAATGACGCAACATGGAGATTTTGCAGATGAAACTCTAGGCATTTCTTGCTGTCATCAATGGTCCAATAGTTTTTTTCTTTTTTTTACTATAACAGTTTCAGAGGATTCTTTTACTTTTTTGCATTCATTGTTTCAGGATTCCATATGGTTGCTTTCAGGAATCTACTCCAAGCAAATTTTGTCCAATTTTTAAAATACTAGAAAAATGACAAATTTCCAGTTTCTACTAACCTTATGATATGTAAACACCCTGATTAATGCTTTGTGTTTTGAAGGGCAGTTTTGCACTCTCAGAATCCTGCAGGTGAACTATTATTTACACATATTACTAAGGACTATTCACATTCTTTGTTTGGTGATAAAATTTGAATTAAATCAACATTTTACATAAATGAGTCATTTGTTAAGGGTTATAAATCTTTGGATTGTACACAAATCTCTGCTTACACATATGTATCATTTTTATGCAGGCAGTTTGCCTTATCTTGTGTTATTGAGTCATAAAAACACACGGAATAATAGATGAGGCTTTTATGAGATAAGAAGTGGTCATTAGCTCTGTTGTATACCTATTATATTTAAGATCAAGACCCATAGCAAAATCAATACCATAAGTTTACGATTCTGAGTTCTCAACGTGCCTTTAATAAAAAGTCCATCTTTTATCTACTGTCTCTCAAACACTCGTTGCTTTTGAGCCAAAGCTCTTTTGTATCTTCAAGGTTTATGTGATGAATATGAATTCTAAACTAAAATCTTAAGTACATGGGAAAATTCACATTCCTTTTACATTTCAAATGATATTAAATTTGACGTTCACTCCTTATTCTGCTCGAACTATGGGATATTTCATTTCAGTGTTTAATGAACTCCTTGGTTTCTATCACTTTGCCTCCTAGACGCTTCTAAGGTCCCAGGAGACGTGCAAAGAAACAAACAAGTAAAATCAGAAAAAAATTTGAAGAATGTCCCCCTGATCTTGCTATTCCTAAAAGACCCATTTTCCAAACCCACACTGTCCGTTGAATTGCAGAGCTGCATGTTTGGGGCACAGAAAGCCCAAGCATGGAACACAGACCAGGAGACCATAGTTGGGGTTCAGACATTTTTACCAAGTTGAAAACTCCAATCTTAGGTCTAACTTTTCTATGTACAAAATACATAGTCCATTTCCCCATAGTCCTGTCACCTCTCTGGGGACCTGACAGGAGAGGTCCAGAGTCCTTATTCCGATTAGAAAGCCATATGTTCATGTATTTCTTTGTCCTGGATAATATACCTTCTCTTCCCTTCTCAGGCACTTTTCCCCTCAAAGACAGTCTTCTCTTTATTCTCTCCACTTCAGAATTGCTATGATAACCTTCTCAATTACTTTAGGCTTTTACAAAAAAATAAAATGCTAGTCTTTACACATATTCTGCTTTAGACCCAATAAATTTGGTGCTCCCCTAGGGCAAGAGAGTACAAAGTGGGCAGGGAGCACAAAACGTAAAATAATGACTACATAAAGTATCCTCCCCAGGCTTGCAAAGGCCATCTTCATGCTGATCTGAACTTTGGCCCTGACCTACCTGCTATTCAGTTAGTCCTTTGCTGAGGGAGAGTAACAAATGCAACACACTCTGAAATTCTCATGCTGAGTGCTATTATTCACCTTGGTAGGGCAATATGTTATCTAATTAGAGCTTTGCCACTAAAACTTACTGTGGCATCCAGTTGCACATGGCAGGGCTAACAATGTATTGTATTGCTTGTTCCTGGAAGAAAACCATAGCAAATTCCAAAGGCCTGTTCTTACAGGACTGCAGCCAGAATGACCTACTTTTCTAATGCCCTACTGACCTACTAAAATTACTGAGGTTTTGAGCTGTGTCATACGATCACCTATAATACCAGCTACTCAGGAGATTAAGCCTCAAAGGAGGAAGCACATTTCTGCTTCACTGAGTTGGGACAAAATCTCCATTTAATGGTGCTTTCAGTGAAGACAAAAGTGGCTCAGGGAAAAATGAACCTCCTAATACATGGGACTCACAACAGAAGACTTATAATAAAGAGAAAAATTCTTTTTGATCTTGTGAACAGACTCAGAAAGATCCTGGGCTATATTGGCTATATATTTTATTTTTTAATATTTTTTATTTCAATAGCTTTTGGGGTACAATTAGCTTTTGATTACATGGATGAAGTGCATAGTGGTGAAGTGTGAGATTTTAGTGCCTCTTACCCAAGTAGTGTACATTGTGCTCAAAATGTAGTTGTTTTATCCCTCACCCTCTTTTAACCCTCCCCATTCTGAGTCTCTAAAGTCCCTTATGTCACTCTGTATGACTTTAAAAACCCATAGCTTTGCTTTCACTTGTAAGTGAGAACATACGGTATTTGGTTTTCTATTCCTGAGCATAGGCCAGTATAGTGTATACATTCACTATACTAACAGTCCAATGTTCTAGCTTCTTGTTTGTTAAAATAAAAATTCAAAAGCAGAATAAATTGACATTTTTTTGTGGTAGATATCAGTATTTCTGAATGATCAATGCTTAGAAGCAAGGATCAAGTAATTATTTTAAAACTGTCCAAGGCCGGGCACAGTGGCTCACACGTGTAATCCCAGCACTTTGGGAGGCCAAGGTGGATGGATCACTTGAGATCAGAAGTTCAAGACCAGCCTGGCCAACATGGAGGAACCCTGTCTCTACTAAAAATACAAAAATTAGCCAGGCATGGTGGCAGGTGCCTGTAATTCTAGCTACTCGAGGGACTGAGGCAGAATTGCTTGAGCAGGTGAGGCGGAGGTTGCACTGAGCTGAGCTAACATCACTCTACTCCAGACTGGGTGACAGAGCAAAACTTCATCTCAAAAACAAAGCAAAACAAAAAAGCTGTCCAAAACTTATTTCCTGAGCTACCATAGTAAACAAAGATTTATTTATGTAATGTCCTGTTTAGAACCTTAAAAAGGAAAAGGTTTGAATAAATATTATGTGGTGATAGCTTTCTCCTTCTCCTCTTTTCTCCATTCCTCCTCCTCCTTCTCCTTCTTTTTCTTCTGTCCATCCTTTCCTCCTTTCCTTTTTCCCTCCTCTTCCCCTTCTTCGTCTTCTTGTTCTTTCCTCTGCTTCTCCTTCTCTTTCAGTTTATCTGTTTCTCCTAGCCTATAGGGAAATCTGGGATTCTGTGTAGGACAGTGAAGGTGGTGAGTGGGGCATCCTATACTCAGGGAAAAGAGTAGGTGGAAAATGGAAACTTTGAATTAAGAAAAGAATTGCTAGCATCCTGGTTTTCAGCTAGATTATTCAATATTGGGCTTATTTCCAGAAATAAGTGACTTGTATATGAATGTCTGACCATTCTTTCTAGTAAGTCAATGTGCTACTTGTATTTTCAATTATGAGCCTTACCATCTTGAATCTCAGTCATATCCATATGCTAAAATTGTGCTGGGTGATAGGGATCCAAAAATGAATGGTCCATGATCTCTGCACCAAAGAAATTCATTGTCTATAATGGCAAATAAAAATAACTTGAGCTATGTTATTGAGCTAAGTGGTAATAATTAAACTTTTTGAATTTAACTAATTTAAACTAATTTAACAAGTTTAAACTGATTTTGAATTCTTACAGAAAATTATGAAGAAATTGAAGCATGTCTATAATACATTGTTTAAATGAACTAGTCCAAGATCATACAGCTATAGGCTGTTACTCAAGACTTGAATCTGCACAGTTTATAAGACAGCTCTTGAAGTTCTGAAGAATGACAGAGGAAGAAGGACTGAGACCAATGACAACTTCTCAGGGGAAATATTGTTTCAGCTTAGTCTTGAAGAATGCACGGCAGACTCTGCATCCCTGGTGGACAAGACAGGTGAGGACATTTCATATACAAGAAGGGGAAGGAAGAGATTGTGAAAAAAAGATCATTACTGCAACCCTTGATATCTAATATGTCAAGTCCTCTTTATTTGTTCTTTGTTCCTTTGGGTAATTATCTATACACATGTTGATATCAACTTGTTTTAATCAGATAATTGATCAAGGAAACATAATTTTTATTAACCTCAGAAATAGACTCCTGCATGAGCACTTGATATGAAAGCGGTAGCATTTCATAATGTGGAGGAAGGTACTGGGGCAAATGAGTATCTGTATGGGGAAAAAATTAAATTAGACCCTGTGTTGGGTGCTGTGGTGCTCTTTTCAGTTCTCCCCTTCTGGATGGTAACACTAATTCTTCCAGCTGGAGTATTGCTAGTTGACAGGTCACAGCTGCATCAAATCACTTTGCAGGAATTGCCCTTGGCCTAAAGGAGCTGCTTTGCTGAAGGCTGTGGTCCCTTCCTGAAGGCAGCTCACATCCAAAGACTGGCTGATGTGGGGATACAAATTCTATCAATCTGAGACAAAATGAAAGGGCCATCCCAGCTCCCATGGGATCTGCTAAGGGATCTGCCGAGGCCTCTGCTGCATATGCTTCACCATTCAAGTTTCTCCTCTGCCCAAATCGGCCTTCCTTACTTTTTTTCAGATATTGTTCCTATGTCCATTCTCCAATAAACCACATGTTTACAAATCACCATCTCAGAGACTGTTTCCCAGGGAGGTCTACCTAAGATCACTAACTTATACCATAACCCACCATCAGCTCCAGGTAAGTTAAAACTAAAGTACAGAAAGACAGAAATAATTTGTACAAGGTTATACATCTGAACAATGAGGTAGTTGAGATTTAAACATGAGAAGTCTGGCTCTAGAGTCCCTGCTCTTAATTCCTAATGGCAAAGAAAATAAACCACCTAAGGCTGCATAGAATGTCATGAATGAATTACACAAATATATTGTGGAGCAAATGAAGCAAGGCACAAAAAATACAAACCGTATGATTTCACTTCCATGAAGCACAAAACCAGGCAACATAAGTTGCATTGTTTAGGAAAGCATACACGGAAAGTAAAGATAAAAAGAAAGGCAAAGGAATGACTATGGAAAAAAACAGGAGGTGATTACTCAAAGGGAACAGGAAGAGGTGAAATAGGGAAGACAGTTCTGAGAATGTTGGTAATGCATTATTTCTTTATCTGAGTGGTGGTTACACATATGAACATTTATCATTTATATGTGTTTCACATTTATAATAATGGTTTTAAACTTTCTTTTCTTTTCTTTTTTTAAGATGGAGTCTCACTCTTGTTGCCCAGGCTGGAGTGCAATGGAGTGATCACTGCTCACTGCAACCTCCACCTCCCGAGTTCAAGCGATTCTCCTGCCTCAGCCTCCCAAGTAGCTGGGATTACAGATGCCCACCACCATGCCAGTTAATTTTTGTATTTTTAGTAGAGACAGGATTTCACCATATTGGCCAGGCTGGTCTTGAACTCCTGACCTCAAGTGATCCATCCGCCTTGGCCTCCCAAAGTGCTGAGATTACAGGTGTGAACCACCATGCCCAGCCAGATATGTGTTCTTTTCACTCTTTTTGTGTATGCTTGTGACATATCTCACACTTAAAAACAAATGGAATAAAGAAATCCATGGTGAGATGTAAGAAGACTGCAGCAGAGAACCCTGTGAAAGATATGCCAAGTGTCAGGGTCACAGGGCTCTGTGTATAGGTGTTAGAGGGTCTTACTTCTTTTCAGCCTTCACCATAAATGCAGAAGCCTTTACAAGTATCTGATTATGAGCAAGCAACTCTGAAGTCCTGGTGGTCTAGAGAGGTGTTGCTTCTGATCTCTTTCACTGTGGATTCATAGGGAGCTGAACTTCCCATCTCCTGGTGGATCTTCGAGGCCCATGTTTTAATTTGCCTACATAGCTTTCTCTCCTGCATGGCGTTAGGCATCTCAGAGGCAACATTCCGAAACAAAACTCATCAGTAGCAGGACAAGCCTTTAAAATTCTTTCTTTTTCTTCCTGGGATTGAGCTTATACAGCATGAGATGATAAGACACCCTTGTAACATGATCACACATGAAATTACCAGAAGATCTGAGTACTATGAAAGGTCTGATTACCTTGCAGGTACCACTTCCCTCCAGGACAGCTCCCTCTCATCCCTTGCTCCTATGTCATTTGATTGGCAAAGTGTTAGGGATAAAGAGCAGATAATGAGGTTAAAAGGAGTGAACCACTAGAAGTCCTGAGCAAAGGGGATCTGGGGTAGAAGAAAACAGTAGGATGAGTGGTATGAGGTTCCTTAGCTAACTTTAAGGAGATGACCAACTGAGTGACCTGATAGTAAACTGTGACATTGCAACAGTATGAGAAATGTGTGCCCAAGGCAGTGACTAAGTTCAGAGACCACTCTGGACTCCCAAGTCATTCCCATCTTATGTCTTTGTAATTCTTTCCAGATATTTGTCATACTAAGATTTAGGTCATGTATTACAAGGGTTGATCTGTTCCCTGTCATCCTCAATAGGAACACAGTTCTGGAGGTTCCACATACATTCAGTTTACTGACTCTACAAGCACGTGTTAGGCATCAAGTATCCGAATAGGGTCCTGGAAGCCACAGATAACACATTTATTTCTATTAAGGAGCTCATAGTGTTGCTAAGGAGGCAACAGGTCATCTGACAAGGAGAGTGCCAGGCCCTTCTCAGGGACAGCCCATGTCTTAAAGAGTGTACCTATGAATTAAAATACATTATTATAAAAGAGAAAAATGAGATGAAGGACCATTAGACTTGGAGGAAGAGTTTTGGAGAAAAATTCTAGGAGAGCTAGTTGGAGAGCTGAGTTTTGAAAATAAGTAGTTATTATTGTTACTTTGAATTTGTCTTTCTGAAAAAAAATTTTCTTTTAATTTGTATTTTTCTTCTCACAGCTTCTATAGTGTTAAGCTTTGAATCCACTAAGTGTATAAGGAATTAGGGAAGGACATTTGGAGAATGTGCTGGAGTACAGTTTTAAAAGTTAAGACTTCTGGATGGGACATGTAAGCATACGCACGTAAGCATTTATTTATTTCAAATATGACTTCTTGGTCAATTAATGGAATAACACTTTATTTAAAGTCATTTTATGATAACATAGAACAATGGAACCTGATTAGGAAAAATGAAGAATTGTACTCTTTCCTATCTTGATTCTTCAATGAATTCTTGAAAAATTCTAAGATGAGGTGAACTCACTATTTGATGCTTTAGAAACCTAGCCAACTCTGCAGGCATTTATTAAGACATTTCAATTGTTTGGTTTTATGAAAGTTATTTTTTCCATTATTATTGCAAAGAATAAACTTGTATTTGTTTACTGAAGAGTTTTTAAAGAGTTGGAATTTTAGCAGCAGGAAATTCATTTCTCAACTTGCAGTTATCACGTAAGAGGCATCAAATTGCTCATGAATTAATAGGCTAATGGCCCTTATCATTTCCGGGTGGGACACTTACACTGTTAATGCTGGAGAAAGCTGAATACCAGGTGTTGCTCATCAGGTGTCTTGGGATATGTTGCTGAGGGTCTGAGATTTACATAGAATTTATAGAAAGCAATGCCACTGAGTTAAGTAGAAGGAATCTAGATCCTAGAACAATGCTGTGGAGTCAGAAGGCTGTGCCGACAGTGTCTACTGTGCTGAACCTTTAGCTATTACCCCTTTCTCACATGCACTGAGTCAGAAAATGCTGTTTCATGAGCTGTAGCTACTTGTCAGGCCACTGACTCAACAAACTGAAATGTTAGCCAAGTGAAATATTGCACAATTCAGGCTGCTCATGCACAGCACAATCTGTAGCTTCAGAGTTGCCGGTCTTAGTGCACTAAGAGGAGCTGAGACGAAGCAAAAGAAGAAACAGTCTGACCTTAGCTGTAAAGGACAACAGGATGCCAGCACACTAGGGTCATGCATGCTCCTTTCCTCTTTCATTGAATTGGCAGGCCCATGACTAATTTATGCAAATATGACATGAAAAATAATTTCTTGAAGAGAGCTTCTTTGTGCCAAATATTTCTGGTTTTCTTTTGGCCTGTCCTATGGGTGATATTAGCTTATTTTGGAGTCAAACTTCCAATTTTCCTGCAAGACAGGGCCAAGAAATATTTATTTCACAAAGAGGCCAAGGTCTGAGATACAAGACTAAAACTGAGTGAGGCCCCAGAGCAGGATGACAATAGAAGATGGTTTCACTGACATTCCATCCCTTTTTTCTACCCACCCCCAGCTGTAGAGTGGCCAGGGTTCACTGAAGGAGGAGTAATTGCCATCTAAACCTGAGAACAGTGGTGCTTGGTACTTGAGGGATGACTCATTTAAATTTATTCAAGCTCCCACTGGAAAAACTCTCTTTTCTCAACTAACAGGATATGAATACCAACTCCCTAAGATCATTAGATATTAGAAGGAACTTTCATTATAAGAACATAAAGTATCCAGAAAAGTTATTCTGCAATAGGAGAACGATTGTCCCTTGGTTCTACAGGAGCACACTGCTGGTCAACAAGTGTTTCCAGGCATTACTTACACTCCCTTTGAGTTCTACCTGCGATGTGGTCTAAGCATATTGCTGTTCCACTTGCACCGTCCTGTACTGGGTAACTCTATTTTTCCCCCTAGATTTTAGTCATTTTGTTTTTCTCCATCTAGGTAGCTCTGTTGGTAGAGAATGTTTGTCCTAGAGTTCGTTCTCATTGGACTCCTTGGGAAAGGTGGACACAAGCCATGGCTCTAGAAAAGAAGTATTAAAAGATTGAGTATTTATTCCTCCTGGGCTAGACATCCCTTCCCATGTCTGGGACTGCAATAGCATTCTGCATCCAAGTAGGAATTCCCAGTAACTAGCTCTGGGTCCACTTTTATTGCTCCCAATCCATGTCTACTGGAAACACTGAGTTCTGAGCAATGACTAATGTCTGCATGCCCTGGTGAATTGATAATCCTAAGTGAAGGTAGAGAGAAATAGCATTTCGCAAATGGAAGGGACACAAAAAATAAATTTACTCCATCTCTCTCAATTTCCTGATGAACAAAGAGATGTTCAGAAAAGTTACTCCTTCACAGTTGCTTGTAGGTGGTAGCCAAGTCTCTGAGTTCCACTTCTAGGCACTGTTAGTTAAACTATGTTGTCTATTATGGTAACATTACGAAAAGGGCTGCAACAAAATGTATTCAGTTCAACAAATAGTTATTGATTCTCTCCTACGTACAACTATAGTTTATCATATGCTACTCACAGACTTCAGTGCTGGGATCCCCACAAAGTCTTTGCACTCCTGGAGTTTACATTTAAATGGAAGATAGATTACAGGAAAAACACGATTTGTATTACGGTTATGACCTTTAGTTGTTACACTCTGCAATGAGAGGATTTGCACTGTAAATGGCTGGCTGCACGTGGTTCTACAAATGTAGTGAACATGTTATCTTCTGTCTTCTGTGGCATTACGAATTTAAAACGTTTCTGCTCTATGAGTGCATGCTTAGGACCAGGTGTCCTGTTCTCTGGTTCGAAAGATGTGGTCACAATAATCACAACACCTGGCTGGGTAGGCTATTTAAAAGGCATGCTAAAAAGGCATGCAACAACAACTGGAGGAATGGAGACAGAAAACCAAAGAAGAACGTTATCCAAAACCAATACGGAAAAATTTGTTTTACAAAATTTTAGATTATAATATTTTTCTTGCTAAGAAGTACAGTAAGTCAGAGTTTTCTGTAAATATTTTTGTATGAAAATTAATTGCCTCATGAAATAGAAAATAAAGAAGGAGTTGAGGGGAGCACTGAAGAGACTCCAGCAACATGGCCATTGGAAGGCAGGTTCTCTGTGGAGAGGCCTCACCTTAACCCTGGTGAAATAGACCTCAGACTATGTGCCTTTTTTGCTTTTGATTACCAGGTTTTTTTTTGTTTTTGTTTTTTTTGTAAAACCAGCATTCTACTGACTGGATTACAGCCTATAATTCTGGCATTCTGAAGTTTTAAATAAAATATTACAAATGCCACTATATATAAACCCATGTATTCCACATATGCTATGCTAAATATTCTTTCCTCTAGAGACAAGACCTAGTCCTTGCCCTAGAGTAGCTTATATCCAGATGGCGAGACAAGATGAGATAGATGCTCCCGGTCAGCTATTCTGGAGTTAGTAGGAAATCAGACTAAAGGCCACAGTAAGTCCAGAGCCTTAGTTTCCAATGACAAATAGGTAGACAATTTGTAAAATATAACGCATTACACTGATGTGAATGATTATAATATTCATATTGATGTCTAGATTACACACTTTTGAGAAGCCACAATCAGGATCCTATTCAAGTTAATTAGAACATGTGATTAAAACATCTAGGTTGAACACCTACTATGTGCCACATAGTAGGTGCTCAATATAGATGTTTGCTTGCTGTTTACTTAGATAGATCCCATGGGGGCTCACATTTCATGATGCTTTATAGCAGGGGACCCCAACCCCTGGGGCAGGACTGGTCTGTGACTCATTTGGAACCAGGCTGCACAGCAGGAGGTGAGTGGCAGGTGAGCAAGAGAAGCTTCATCTGTGTTTACTGCTGCTCCCTATTGCTTGCACTACTATCTGAGCTCCGCCTTTTGTCAGATCAGCTATGGCATTAGATTCTCATAGGAGCAGGAACCCTATTGTGAACTGTGCTTAGGAGGGATCTAGGTTGCACTCTCCTTATGAGAACCTAATACCCGGTGATCTGTTACTATCTTCCATCATCTTCAGATGGGACTGTCTAGGTCAGGAAAACAAGCCCAGGGCTCCTACTGACTACATTTTGGTGAGTTGTATAGTTGTTTTATTATATATTACAATGTAATAATAATAGAAATAAAGTGCATAATAAATGTAATGTGCTTGAATCACCCCAAACTATTTCCCCAACCCCTCGTTGTGGAAAAATTATCTTCCACAAAACTGGTCCCTGGTACCAAAATGGTTGGGACTGTTGCATTACAGCATTCAAGACAAGCAAAGTGCCTACAGCCAAGGATGTGAGTCACCAGAACTAGGTAAAAGAACCACTCTGAGAAAGCAAAAATGACTTCCTCTTGCACACTTGTCCTAAGCACAGGAAAGCAAAAATGACTTCCTCTTGCACACTTGTCCTAAGCATTTCTCTTGGAATTTTCTTTTCAATTTCTTTATCTTTTCTATTTTATTTTTAAATTTTAAAGCCAGTTTCACGATTTGCATATAAAGAATGTCAGCTGCTTTATTAGGGGTGTTCCACTGGGCATTTATAGGGGAGCTGCGCAGTCCGTGTTCTTAGGATAAACACACTTTATAGTGGCTTTTCTTTATCTGGCCCAGCAGGCTGGCTCTTTCCTTGGGAATGATGTTGGGCATGTGATTGTTCCATCTTCAGATCCTGTATCAACCCAAACATGCCCTTGCAACCTTGCAGCTTTCAAAACCAAAGGCATGGTTCCCAAACTAGCTACTTTCAAAATCCATTTTAATGAAGGTTCTTCAGGGAGCTGATGATACAAATCCACAAAATATCTGCACAGGGAGAAGTGGGCCCATTGTCTCAGTTCTGTGCCTTAGCAGATTTGCAAAAGATAATTTCTCAGAGCCTGAGTTTCCAATGACATACAGGCAAACAATTGGTAAAACCTAACTCATTACACTGATGTAGATGATTATATGCATATTGATGTCTAGATTACTGACTTTTGAGATTAATAGAGAAAATGTTACAAAGAAGGTGAAAATACAAAAACATATCAAGATTCTGCTTTAAGCTACGCATGTGCTGGCTTTTTATGTGGTTCTATTTATTTGATTTTTAATACAATTTTATAAGAAGAGAGTATTAGTTATATTTGATAGATAAAAGAATGAGGACTCAGTTATTTAAGAGTCACACAGCAGAAGGGTTGGGATTCTACTTATAAACCATTTGACTTTATAGCTGTGCTCTTTCAAGTGGACCAGGTGGCTGCCCCCACACAATAAATCACACTATCAGAGAATCTCCTAGGTAACTGTTTCACTAAAATGCAATTTCCCCAAATAAATGACAACAATTTTTGGTCAAGAGGGACATTCTGAAACTATACAAAAGTATAAAAGAATCACTTATCTTCTTAAAAAAATATTCTTCTGCCTATGATCCTTTTAGCAAATGGAAAACAACAATAGAAAAATCCAGTGGAGATTTAAGAATTTAGTTTAGAACATTACATCTCTTTAGATTACAGTTTAGCAAAAATTGGTGGATTGTTCATTTAAGAAAAAGATTAAATTCTTGACAACTTACATAATAAAAACTAACACATATTGATATTTATTTTGTGGCTCGATGTTGGTTGAGGGCTTCACAACTATCTCAGTCTCTCCAGTTTGTGTCTGAGTCTGAAGTACTACTCTTCCCCTATTTTATAGATGAAGAGTAGGGGAATATTTTCTCTGAGAGAAATACAGCGGAGGGATTCTAGTCTAGGAAGGGCTGCCTCAACTGCTGGCTGATGCTTTGCTGCCTATCCATTGACTCAAAGACGGTAACAGACAAATACATACATGAAATTTATTATGAAAAAAATAGAGAGATTGGGCAAGGTTCCTAAGGGTCAAGTTCACCTCTGACGAATGTCTGGTCTCTCTGATTTCCACCATTGCTTAAGTTATTCCAAAACATGCAACCTCACGTTAAGGTGAATAACTGTGAGACCAGTGTTAAGTATAAGAACATTTTGTTTTCTTTCCAAGACTCTGAATTTAATTGACGTCATTGTAAAAAGGGAAATGAGTTCTCTGTCTAGGTTTGGGGAACAAACCACACACTATCAAGAGTTCTTGAATTTTAATTGTGACTAGTGCCTAGAGCAATTGTCTTAATCCAGGCCTGGGATTACAAAGCAGAGTTGTACAAAATGGAAAGTTAAATGCCTTTTTAGTAAAATAACTTTTCCCTCCCTCCCTCCTTTGCCTCCTTCCTTCCTTCCTTTCATCCTTCCTTCCTTCCTTCTTTTCCTTCCTTTTCTTTTTTTGCACGGTGATAGTATGTAAGACTATATATATCAGATAATTCCTTTCACTGCATTTTAAAATTTTCATCTGGTAATTTAGTTTTGTTTCTGTGTGGTAAGAATGAGAACTCTCAATTATTTAGCACAAATTGTGTGTGAGGTTCTATATGTAGGCTTGACAAGAAATTCTTTGCCATATTTTGACGTAGGTACTCCTGGAACGATTTTTTAGGCTGAGAAAGGAAATGCAGAAAGGATAAACGTCCAAATCCACATGGATGGTAAGGTTTGGAAACAAGTCTTTAATCCAGTGAAATCTGACTTTAGAGTGTATTCTTAAGCACTTAAGCAAGATATAAGTTTTAAGCAGCTCCTTTATAATTTCACTGAACCAGGTTTCCAGTCACATTATATGTGTGGAGATTAAGACCCATATCAACAACCTGTGTTAACACACAAATCCTCACAACACTTCAGGTAGGTAAGTGCTCTTTTTATCTCAGTGTTATGGATTAGCAACCAAGTGCAGAGAGGTTCATCAACTTGTCCAGGATCACATAGGAGTAGGTGGTAGAATTGGGATTTAAATCCCAGGCATTCTGCTTCTCAAAGCCACACTCTTAACCACAGTTTTACTCTGTCCCTCTGAGTTATAAATTTAATTAGTATGACATAAATATATGTGCAGCTCTTTTAAAGATTTGCTATGCATATTTCAAAAGTTGTTACAACGTAAGCATTTTAGGCTTTTATTATTCCTCCAACTTTAACATTTATGATTTTGTTTTTATCTTGTAAAGTTTTAATTTATAAGAAAAAATGGATGTATACTGTCCCATATATTTTATTTATTTGTTTGAGATGGAGTCTGCCCCTATGGTTTAGGCTGGAGTGCAGTGGCAATCTTGGCTCACTGCAACCTCCACATCCTGGATTCAAGTTATTCTCCCACCACAGCCTCCTGAGTAGTTAGGATTACAGGCTCCCACTACCATGCCCAGCTAATTTTTTTTTGTATTTTTAGTAAAGACAAAGTTTTACCATGTGGGCCAAGTTGGTCTTGAACTCCTGACCCCAAGTGGTCCACCTGCCTCGGCCTCCCAAAGTACTGGGATTACAGGTGTGAGCCACTGCACCAGACCCCATATGTCTTAACCACATAAAGAGGAAGATTTTCCAAATACTGATGAAACCTCTAACAACATACTCTGCAGTTTATAGATCTTTCATACCTGGGATTTAATTTGCATATGAATACTGTTTCTTCAAAGCACTAAGAATGTACAAACAAGACTTCTTGGAAAAGGAAGGCATGTGGTATGCACAGTCCTGAGCTTCATGGCAGGAGGGCAAGGGGAACACTAAATCACCTGGGCCTGTGAGAAAGAAACTCCTGTCCTGTCCTGTCCTTTTCCAGAGGAGGGACCCTAGCACTTCTAATAGAAGGGCCATTGGCAGCCTCCAGTTATCAGAAATGTTGGTCTGCTAATGAAAATGAACATATTTGATTTTGGACAAGTTAAGGAGAGATATCTATTATTTTCCTAATGAGATGTCATATTCGTAGTTGAATATATTCAAGTCTGGAGTCAGTTGCTGCCAACTAGATAGATAGATAAATAGACAGATACACACATACATACATAGAAAATATTAACAGGAAAATGATGCTGATAGGCCAGGATTTGTGTTGAGACAGACAGAACTGAGTTCTGTCATTCAAGCTGTTACTTACACCCAGTGTCACTTAGGCCAAGGTTTCAGCTGCAGCTACTTCAATGGTGAAATGAGGTTTCATTCAACAGACATATATTGAATGCCTGCAATGTTCCAAGCACTTTCTAGGTACTGCATAGAGCAGTGAAAAATGCAGAATCAGAATTGTCTATCTCTTCTGGTCTATGTTCTTTATTTCTTAGTTGAAGATAATCAAGGCCAAATCACATAACCAAATGACAGAATGCATTTCTGGAGACACCACCAGGCATGTCAGATCTGTCTGTTTTTGGCTTGTAATGTTCACATACAACACCCGTGAATAGGTGAGCTCAGCCTGCCAAGAAATGCACTCATCATGTGTCATCTACAGATTTCCTCAAAACTAAAACATTTGTGAGAAATGGCCTAAGGCTTTCCCTGTGGAGCTGAACATGAAATTGAACACAGACATTCTGAATATTTCTAGTGACTTGTGGATCCAGTTTCCATAGAGCACTAGGTTCTCTAAGGCCACAGTCACTAAGTGAGGTTCCATAGCAGGTGTAAAATCTCACTGGGTGACTGTGTCGTGCTGTGCTTACGGCACTGTATGTTGGGGGAAAAGAGAGGAAAACCCATTACTGAAATCCATGCTATTTTACATGATATTTTAATTACTTATTTTTAAAACATCTCTCCTCCTAGAATGCAAAACTCTGTGAGGGTCTGATAATATGTCTACTGCTGCCAAATTTGTAACCCCCTTCATCTAGTATAGAGTTGGTACACAATAAACATTTGCTGTGTGAATGTATTCTGCTTTATTCCAGAGGCTTGCCAATTCTCAATCTCATTGTAGGCTGATTTAGAATCTGGCTTTTCACTATCAGCTATATGAGCATGGTAAGTCACTTAAATGCTCTAATCCTTGTTTGTCCACTCCATTCTACTGCCCCACTGAAAAATGAGAATATAGTAGATTCTGCTGTTGCCCATCCCTATCCCCTTTCCAGACCAGCGCACCCACCCTGGAGCTACCAGAGGTGCTGGCTGATAATGGCTGACAGTTGCCCATTTGCCAGGAGAAATATCCTTATCTAAAGAAATGTCCTTGCATCTCACCTCCTTCCCTGATAGCTCACTGGCAAGGAGTAGCCAACATCTGTGATGGGGAGTAATAATGCCTAGTACAGAGTTGTTAGAATGCAACAATTTAACTACATGAAAATGCCTATAGTGCTAAAGTACATGTTGAAATTAAAAAATAATAATAAAAAAAAAGACCAGGCACAGTGGTGCATGCCTATATCCAGACACTTTTGAAGGCCAAGGCAAAAGGATCACTCGATCCAGGAGTTCAACACCAGCTTGGACAAAACAGGGTGACTCCTGTCTCTACCAAAAAAAAAAAAATTATCCAGGTGTGGTGACATATGTCCATAGTCCTAGCTACTGGGAGGCTGAGGTGAGAGAATTGCTTGAGCCCAAGAAGTCAAAGTTACAGTGAGAAGTCAAAGTTATTGGGCCACTGCACTCTTAAGCAACAGAGTGAGACCCTGTCTCAAAAAAAAATTAAGAAAAGAACTAAGAAAATTATAGCCCACTGCTAACCTATAAAGTTAGACTCATGATGTCGAAGAAGATAGCCAGAAAGAATTCCGGTGGAATGAATGGCATATCCAATCTAAAATGCCAGTGTTTGTGTTCTCACATGTGGAACAAGCTTTTTACATCATCAGAAAAAATGCTGTCAATGGCTATGCCAGTAACGTGTGAGATAAGAGGATATTGTCGTCCA
Source organism: Sapajus apella (assembly GCF_009761245.1). Lineage (NCBI taxonomy): Eukaryota > Metazoa > Chordata > Mammalia > Primates > Cebidae > Sapajus > Sapajus apella. Next base: position 1,527,279 of record NW_022437061.1, read on the forward strand.
TGTCAGGCTGTCTTTCTTAGCAGCTTCCTGGAAAGTCACAAACACTTATACCTTCAAATAAGTAGAATGTTTGGCATGGCTCATTGCTGCTCTTTATCCATTGGAAGCTGATTTGAGATTTGGTTTGATTTAGGTCTTCTAAATAAGCAACTGAGAGTAATTCTCTCTGTAAATGATAATGACCATAGTTGTACTCTTTGTTGAATGCCCACTGTATATTGATTACATACATTCATTATATCAGTTAATCCTTCAAGGAAGTTATAATTATCATCCCAACTTCACTCACAAGGAAACATGGAGTCCATCATTAAATAATTGGCTGAGGTCACACCACTGGTAAGTGTGTCAGACTCTGGGTTGGAAGCTGGGTTTTTCTGACCATACAGTCTATGCTCTTGCCACCATTTTCTTAAGAGCTGAATTAGGACTGCATGTGGAAAGGTGCATGTTCGTATTTATATTTTATGTGTTCACTCTTTTTTTCCCCCTCACACAACTTGCACAATTAACTTATATTCTTCTTTCCCTCCCTTCAACTATGTGGTTTTCTTCATTTGTTTGGTTTTTAACCTCTTAGTGAGATTGCTAAAGCTGGGAGAAACAGTCACTGATGAGCCTCTCTTTAGACTGCTCACATGACTCTCTTAATTTCCATGGAGTGTGGTATTTCCATGTTGACTGAGGACACTGAGATGTTTCTGACGTAGAGTAGACCAAACACTGTACTAAATATTTTTGCCTATACTGTCTTGTTCAGTTCTCAAAACAGCCCTGGGAAGTGGTAATTACTAGCCCCAAATTATATATGAGAACCTTGGGGAGAAGAGAGATTAATTAACTTGGTCAAAGTCACATGATGGGCAGCAGATCTAGAAATTTTTTTCTAATGCATTCAACTCCAAACTCTATGCTGTTTTTATTGCACATTACTGCATATTGCCTAAATACCTGAAAGCATCATTTCCATTTTCCCCATTACCGGTCTCTTTTAAGAATAATAATTTCAGTTCTGTTATTTTATTATGATCTAGTGGTAACACAAAGAGGAAAGAAAACTATTGTTTTAGAGAAAATGTGATATTAAAAGTCTAAAGAGCAGATTACCTTGTAGATGTTTTGGTTTCTAAAGAGAAAATGTGAAGTCACTGAACCATGAAAAAAACTGACTCAAATCTAAAATATTGTTTTGAGTATTAATGTTCTAGCAAAATGATAGTGGTTTGTGGCAATTTCCTCCCTTAACACAGTAACTATGGAAGGACGAGAATACTTAGAATTAGACCCTGGCCTAATCACCTGAAGACAGAAGAGAAGTGAATAATATGTATGAACTGTTCTGAGCACAGATATTTACAAAGACTACTAAAGGGAATTCTAAAGGAAGATTGTCATTTACTGGTGAATCAGAACAGAGGAATTGAGTGGTGCAATTATTTTATACAATGTGAGAATGGAATAACATGAGAAATCATCCTTAATACTCATATCTTACACAGACTGGGGAAGAAAATCTTCCCCACCCTTAATACAGGATTTCACAATATTTCAATGTTACTATAAGTACATAGGTAAAATGTAGAAAGAAGATGTGGGTAATGACAGGTTTGGCAAACTTGTGGTTGCTCTGCCAAATATAATCACAAGATACCAACAGTGGGATCAAGTTAACCTGAGTTGAGGAAGTTAAGTAAAAATGTTATTGCTAAACAGAAGTACCTCAAGTCTCCCATGAAATATTCTGGCATTACCTCCCTTTTCAAAAAATGCTCTCCAAAACTGGTTATTATTTGGGGCATTTTGATCATTTTTCCCTTTAAAGATGATGCTCAAACATTATGGTGCCTGCTTATGTTAATCTCTTCTGAAAACATATTCTGGGAGCAATAATGAATGCTTATAAAAATTTTCCCTAGAGCCACATAAATTACATTCGTAACAGTTGCTCAAAATTCAAGATACTGACAATGATTATTCGCTTGTTAAAGTGCATCTAATCTGAAGATTCATTCAGCTAACCTTTACTAGATATATTGCAATCTTTCCCTTTTTTAAGGTCACTTTTTGTTTGTTTTTTTCCTAAGCCTGAGTTAAGGAGTGAAATGTCAAAATGACACACAATTAAGCTGACCTAATTAGGGTAGCTCAAATAAATACCAAATTTGGACTGAACACAGAAATTATTGAAAACTTTCTTGGTAATGCTTGGTTATCTTTTAGAATTTCATATTCAAGCTTAGTTTTGTAACAGCTCATACATCTGAAAGATTTTTTTATTTTAAATATAAGCACATACTCCTATCAGAAATTTGAATTTAAATTCTAAAATGTAAAAAATTTCACATTTTTTTAGGAGAGAGAACACAAAGGCAAAGTATATCATGGCCTTATCATAGCTATACTTTGAGAAATCTCAACTTTTTGTGGGTGTTTGAGGCGCTTTAAAGGACTTATTATTTACTTTTTTCTGACATATCCCTCAAATGAGACCAACACTGTTGAGGTTCCATTTGCAAATTCATCACCAAGACAGCTGTAGAAAGAGATGAGAATGGGTGTTACCCTACCCACTAGTTTAGTAGATGAAGAATCTAATGTCCAAAGAGATTGAGTGGCTTTCTCAAGTGGTTTAAACTAAGCAGGATTTCAGAAAATTGGGTTCTGAGCAAGCAGCAGAGCCAGACACTTGGAAAGTGCTTAAGGAAGGAAGAAAATTTGTAAAATAAAGCAATATACCTAATTATCAACCTTTAATATTGCAAGACAGAGTCTATTAACTGAGATTTATCTAGTTTGCTAAGCATGTGACAAGATGATTTTAATAATCAAGTCTTATAAATGGTTTATCATTTATAAATTTAACCATTAAAAAGTGGCCCACATCTTTCAGTGAAAGGGAAATAGAAGATCAAATGATTAGTTTAGTTCATAGATAAAATTCCAAATTTTATGTCAGTTGCCTGGATAAAAACCCTCTAAAGAGGTCTTAACATATAGCTTAGTTCTTGTTCCACTAAAAATGTTGTCTTTTTTGACAGTTAGAACCTTTGTCTACTTTGTAAGTAGAAATCTCTTGCCCATAAAAACATTGCCAAATGTTTATAACTATCAAGTTGTAGTTAAATTTTAGTTTTGAAATACATAACATTTGCCCAAGTTAAAAATGGAGAATAGAATCTATAATGCAGGATTTGGAAGAGATACTTGTAAAGACACCTATAGCTCTCAAATCCTAGGTATGACACTAAGTAATTGTATTAGTTAGTTTTCCCACTGCTGATAAAGACATACTTGAGACTGGGTAATTTACAAAAGAAAGAGGTTTAATTGGACTTACAGTTCCATGTCATTGGGGAGGTGCCACAATCATGGTGGAAGGCAAGGAGGAGCAAGTCACATCTTATGTAATGGCGGCAGGCAAAGAGCTTGTGCAGGCAAACTCCCATGTTTTAAAACCATCAGATCTCATGAGACTCATTCACTATCGGGAGAACAGCACAGCAAAGGCCTGACCCATAATCCAATCACCTCCCACCAAGTTCCTCCCATTACCCGTGGGAATTATGGGAGTTAGACTTCAAGATGAGATCTGGGGGGGCCAAAGCCACACCATATCAGTAATTTGGTACTTGCTATCTCTTATGTACAATGGGGTTAATGTGATAAATTTATCCATTCTGCAAAAGGAGAAAGGATCAGCAAAAGGAAGAAAAAATGTTAATATTAACAATTATTTATTAGTGGTTTAGTATTACAGAATCCAAATGCCATGGAACTTTAGTCTGAAAACAAAGTGGTTTAGATAAATCTTTCGCAAACAATTATTATTGAGAAGATTGCTGAATCTTGGATGATTATTATCTTTATAATTTCTTTGGTATGCTGGTGTTTATATTGTGCAGTTTCCTTCTTATAATACTTCATGAGCTAATGATGTAATATCAGATATGTATCATGGGTAAGTGAGAAAAGCTTATATGTTCTCAGTCCTCAAAAAGTCTTGGAGTTCATGGAGTGGAGTTAAGAAGGCAGGTTCTGGAATTTGATATTAAAGTTTAAATCTTGCTCTGTCGTATATTCCTATGGGAAGTTGAACAAGCTGCAGAACCTCTTTGCCCCTGTGTACTCATGAGTAAATTGGAATAATAATAGTACTGATCTCATAGGGTTGTTGAGAGAATTAAATGACTTAATACATGGCAAGCACTAAGGATAGTTCCTGGCACATGGAAAATACACTGTTAAATATTCTCTTTATAGCTGACCAGGATTCTCATTTAATAGATGAGAAAAGTGAAACCCGTCAGTAGAAAACCACTTTTTATATTTCAGAGCTTTGTTTGTCATAGATGTAAATCCATATAATAAATCTTAATATAGTCTATATATTAAGCCCATCTTGAACTTTGAAAATAACTTTTTTTTACATAAAAGAATGAATTCAGTTTGACTCATGTGGTTCAGTACAGGGTCACTCTAGGGCTGGCCTTATAAGTCATTGGAATATGTAACTGCCTATGTTGTGTCTTTAGGAGATCTGGGAATGCCCCATGTCAAAAATAATTTCCACCCACTGACTGATGTCTGCAGTTTTCTTTAGTTTAAGAACTTGTTCCCTGTTGAAACACACATTTTTTTTCTATTAGAACTAACACTTTACATTTAAAAAAAATCATTTATATAATTTTGTAAAGGACACTTCAAGAGACAGATTTTGATAAAGGGGAAGGGAGAAGAGAAAATGAGGATTTTGGACCTTACAAGTAAAGCATGGAATTGAAGTGGTTTGGAAACTTTGATGGCAGATTTCTCCACATTTTTCAATTTGTATAAATTTACAGGGCATAAGTGTAATTTTGTTACATGCATTGATTATGTAGTGGTGAAGTCAGGGCTTTTAGTTTATCCGTTACCCAAATAACATATATTGTACCCATTCTCCACAATTTTGCTTGTAATCAACTTTCCACCTGAATATTCCTAAAGCAACATCTATCCTGAAATGAATGAGTCTGACTTTTTGCAGTGCACTAAGACATATGCTGGGCACAATAAAGGAGTCAGAAGTCTGCAATGACACAGTCTCTGTTCTGACAGAGTGTGCAAGCTAGTAGAAGACAAAATAAATGCACATGTAACTACAATAAGTTGCTAAGCACAACAGAAGCATGGAAGTGAGCAGAAGTCAATGGGAGATGATAGACCAGCACTTTTCCTCCTTACAGAGAAAATACCTCCAATGGTATAGGAGAGAGCATGGGGAAGAAACCTGATGGCCCACGTAAGTCTGAAATTCCTTTCAAAGCATCTATTTTTTTCTTGTTTATTTTAATGCAGCATAATACAATATTTTAATTGGCTTTACAATCTTGGAAATGGGTGCTCCAGGAAGATGCCATGTTGATCCTATGGTGTCTGGTATAAGCAAATATAATGCCTTGTAACCCTGGGAATCAGGGTGCTTAGTCTGGTGATTGAGTGTATGGAAGCATGCAGCCTAACACCTACAACGGCTCCTGTGTTCATGTCTTCATTCATCACTCCCCGCTGCCTATATAATTTTGTTAAAGGCTGTGACTCACGTTCCAGAAGGAAGCAAGGGATAGAGTGGCATATGCTTTCTTTTCATACGCCAGTTACAACCTCCTGACATTCCAACACCATTTGAATCAATAACTGGCAGGAAGAGAAAAGGATTGGGAAAAAAGTAAGTCCCTGTAGGAGGTGCATAGTGATCATAATTCTACAGGGACCTTAGCATTGTCAGGTGTGCCTGTAAGGGCCTGGCTTTTCCATTTGAAGCCAATATTTTATTATATAAAGATTATCCAAGATTCAGGAATCTTCTCAATAGTAATTGAGAAAGATTTATTTAAACCTATTTATTTTCAGGCTATTTTAAAGTTTCATAGTATTTGGATTCTGTAATACTAACACCACTAATAAGGCTTTTTTTTTTTTTTTTTTTTTTTTTTTCTGTTCTGAGCAACATAAACAAGGAGATACTAGTCTTTAACCATTCTGGAAATAAATAAAGCCAAACTGAAGCATTCACTACTTCCCTTCATTTTCCTTCCCACTTTTGAACTAGTTAGAGTTTTGTATGATAGTATTCTAATTGTTTGTTGGTGCAACAAGGGAAACATTATGATTTGTATAATTTCCAGGTGGAATTAATATTTTGTACTTCAATGCTTTTTTTGATATTTAACTTTATGAATGTCACTTTTTGTTTAAGGTAATATTGATGTCACAAATATTTTCAAATTCAGTATTTCAATTTAAAAAATTATTATAGTATTTTTCTTATAAATGGAGTTTTACTATAGCACTCAGTCTGGAGTAGCAGTGGCTACTCAAAGGCATGATCCCACTATTGGTCGGCACAAGAGATTTTACCTGCTTCATTTCCTTCTAGGCCTGGTTCACCCTTTCTTCGGCAAGCTGGTGGTCTCCCTGCTTCTGGGAGGTCAACGTATTGATGCCAAACTTAGTGTGGACACCCAATTAGCATAATGTACTACAGCCCATAACTCCTGGTCTCAAGCGATCTTCCTGCCTCAACCTCCCAAGTAGCTGGGATTACAGATGTGTGCCATCACACTCAACTAGATTTTTTTTTTAATTAAAAATGTCACTGGACAGCGTTAGCACATTTTAACAAGAATTTATTTGTACCCAACATAATACTTAGCACTTAATGGGCATTCAATAAACATTAATTCCATGGATGAATGAAAGAAATACAACAAAAACAAATTGATCACAGAATCCCTTTTAAAAACATGTATGAAAGCACTGCTGTGATTATGTGGTAGGTAAACTCATGATATTTTTTATTATTGGTGTATTTCGGTGAATTAATATTGTAAGATCAATTCATAAAATTTTCAAAGAAGTGGTTCTCTAGAAATAATTGAGTTTTTTTGTCATTCTATAATTTCGGCCAACTGTTACTAGAAAACATTTTCATTTGTGTCTGTTTGTGTGGTATAGCTCTTTAGGCTCTCTGAAGTCAAGCACAGAATCAAATAATGTTGTTGAGAGCGTTTCTTTTGGCCGAGACCTAGAACTGTCCACTTTTTTGCTAGAATGGCAGGCTAGAACTCCCAAGTTTTAATTTATTGGTTATGAATTATTGCATATTCTTAGTAAGAGGTTAGAACTCAAGAAAGTGTCACTGAAATTGTTCAGGGTAAATCTTATCCTTCTTATATTTCAGGAAGGAGGGAACAAAGGTCTTGTCTTCTCCCACACTTAATATTGTCTATAGATAAGAATTAGCTGAAGTGTTTCTTACTTATGGTTGTGTTTCTTTTTTGTGGATTAAATATCTATAGGCCATCCCTTAATTGTGGATCATCCAAGCGGTACATCACTGGATGTTTGCTTTTCAGTTCAGCTCCCTGCACATGTGTTCATGTACCATCATTGTGACCTTTTGATCATGATGTTAATAAAAGAAAAAATAATCAAAACTGGATGTCCTCATAAAGGCTAGGCAACATTTCCAATGAAATTAGAGAAAAACATGTACTTAGGGAGCTATGCTTTTATGGCCTGCCTTCATTTTTTTCACTATAGGAAAGGAAAGCTAACTTCTAAGCCTACCTAGTCCAAGTTTGCCTTAAAATATAAAATTTATTTCACAGGGTTCCTAGAAAATATGAAACCACCATAAGTTCTTTTATTTTCTGTTACTATCAAAATTGTTAACACTTGTAATTTCGATTTACTATGTACAAATTATTAGGAGATTTTAAAAGGCTGTCTTAATACCTAGAAGTTTAACATGTAAGATGAAACCAGAACACTTTAGGGAAACCGCACGTTGCTCCCTGGCTTCATGTGATTCTGGGAAGTTGAATGAACAGTCATTTTCCTGAATTTAGTAGATTTAGGTTTAGATTGGACATGTCATGTGTGTGAAAGCAGATGTGGTTAATAGGGTGGTGAATAGAACAGAATTCTTCCCAGAAAGAGCTCCATTAGGTCATATTCAAAGGAGCTTTTCTTCTTGTGCTACCATATTTGCCTTGATACAAAATTCCACCTTTTTTCCTTCCTACCTTCTTCCAGAAACACAAGTAATTTTTATATGAAGAAAATGTTTACCAAAATTCTAAGATAAACCTCATATAACTTTCCTCTATGTCATTTTATGGCTCCTGATAGCAAAGTTAACGAGAGAAGTTTCTGCAGTTGTGACTTATCCACAGCCAAACAATGCCTTATTATTCTTATTCTTGAGGCATCTGTGAGGGAAAATTCAATGAAGAAAGGGGATTTAAAGGGAGATTTTAAAAAATCCTTGGGAAATTCCACACGTGTTCAAGGGGCTCATACCCATGACTCCTGAGGCATGTCAGTAAAAGACATTGCACAGGATTTTATACTGAGTCACCTCTTGGGAATCTGAGATCTGAATGGAGCCTGCAGAAGGAAGTTGAGTGTCCTTGGTCACAGTTACCACTTGCTTGCTGAGCCAGAGGACTTCTGGAAGAGTTCCTTTATTCATGAGATTTTTTATGTACTCACCATATACAAAGAAACACAGCCATAAGCAAGACACATTTCAGCTAATTCTTATAAACAATATTAAGTGTGGAAAAAGACAAGACAAATCCTCACCATATGTGTGGATCTTAGGATCCAATTCAGACCCTGTTACACAGAAGTCGCCATCCAGAAGGGAGACACAGGAAATCTCTTGTCATACAGCCCACTGGACTAAAGCAGTGGTTCTTAAGTTCTGGTACCTGAACAAGCATCATCAGCATCACCTGTGGGCTTGTTAGAAAAGGAAATTCTTGGGGCCTCCTTTGCCCTTCTGAAACAGACACGGTGGGAGTGGAGTCCAGTGAGCTGTGTTTCAGCAAGACTTCCAGGGGATTCGTACACACCGTCAAGTCTGAGAACCCACTGGGCTGGGAGGAAGCTCCCAGCAGGAGGAGAGAGTTGTTCTGGAGGCCTTAACTAACATGGGAACAGGTTGAGGACAAGGTTGAGAAGGTGATGCTGCCTAGACTTTTTAAAGAATTAGTAAGTTTCTTGAGAAAAAAAGAAGCCAGCAGAAGGAAGAAGAAGTACACATTCTCCAACAGAACGTGCACTAGAGCTCAGAAAGCCAAGAATGGAAAGGCTGAAGCTGAGGGTGAGAGGGAGGAAGACAGAAGCAGAGAGGAGTCTGGAGAGGCCAGAAAGGGCCAAGCCGGGGAAGAATTTTATCAGGACCAGGAGTATTAACTGTATTCTGAAGACAGTGCCACTGAAGTAAACACTGAAGACTAAAATATGGGAAAGACACACTCAGATTTGTAGAAAAGTTATAAAAGTTTTGGATTTTAGAAAGCTCACTTGGCAGAAGTGAGTGGAAAGTGGAGGAGAGGAAGCTCAAGGTTAAGCAGTTAGATTTCTATGGTGATCTCCCACCAGGGAAAGCAGGACTCAGCTAGTGCAAGGGGATAGGAAGGGGAAGCATCCCAAACAGGAGAGCAGTTGAGAAAAGGGAGTTGGTAGAACCCCATGTTATGATACATCACAGAGGCCAAAAATCATGAGGGAGAATACTGACTGACAGCAAATGCTGATGAGGGTGGAAAGTGAGATGGGCAGAGAACCTAAAATTGTGTGCACCATATAATACCAATTTAAAAATATATGTACGTGAATACACATTAATACTGAAAGATGCACATTAAAATCTTTATCTCTGGGTGGTGAGATTATAGCCAAGTTTTATTTCCTTCTTTATATTTTATTTTTCAAATTTGCTGCACTAAAAGAGAACCATATTATAATAAGGAACTGCAAGTGTTAAGGAGGGAGGGAGGGAGGGAGGGAGGAAGGATATATTTGGGAGCCGAATGGGACAATGTATGGGAAATCAGAATGGTTCCATAAAGAGATGTAAATTACAATTCCTGCAGGAACCTTTTAAATTTAACCTGTCTTAAAATTTTCCTACAAAGCTGGCCTGACAGGCTATGACAGGGAGCTGAGGTATTTGGTGAGTAGCAGGAGGGGCACTGGGCATGCAGGGGGCCTGAGCTGGGGCAGTTGGTAGGGAGTGCCCTCTCTGACTGCCCACTGGTCTAGCCACTCATTTCACAAGAAGGGGATGTGTGCACAAGGAAGAAGGTCTTGTGAGTCTGACTTCTTGGAGGCTGTCGTGCGAAACCTGCGCCAATGACTGTCTTCCCTGACCCTGCCCTGTTCCAGACTGGGCCTCACTGACTTTGGAGCATTAACGTTCTAGCTGTGGAAATGAGCTGATAATTTGCATAGGTTGGAACACAGTTGTGCTAAAGACCTGCTCTTTGGTTTCCTTGGTAGTTATTTATTTATTTTTTCTGGTTCCATTTCCCTGTCATAGGAAATGATACACAGTTCTAAAAAAACAATACACAAAAATACTGTAAGAAACCTATGGGGTAATAGGGTATGTTTGATCTGGGGGGAGGGAAGTAGCTTCACTCATGTTATTCCTGAAGAGAAAACAAGCAGTGAGAATTCCAGGAAATCCTCATAATAAAACAAAGAGTTCCAGGAAATCATCATAATAAAATAATGATTACTATCATTTATCACTGCACTAAGCATTTTACAAATACTGTTATTAATGCTCATGACAACTATTTCCATTGTTCGTTTCTGTTAAAGCTATCATTTACACGTGACAGAAACTGAAGCCTCAGACATTAAGTGATTTTAAGTGTCAGAGCCTTTATTTGAATAAAAACTTTTATTCAAAAGTTGGTACTAAGAGTTCTGGAGGTGGACGGTGATGACAGCTGCACAACAATGTGAACACTTAATGTTACTAAACTATACATTCAAAATGAATACGATTATAAATTTTATGTTGCACATATTTTCCTACAATTAAAAAAGAAAGTCTATACCTTGAATATTACATTGCCACGTATTCCAAAGATATTTTGATAGGCCCCACATTAAGGAAATGCCTGCTTTCCCTTAAAGGGAAAGAAAATTGAGGGTCCTAACACCCTCCCTAAACTGGCTCAAGGAACCTCTTAGCTTAGGCTCCTTTCTCTATCCCTTTTTCCCCTCTCCAGCTTTTAAAAACTTATTCTCCTTTTGTCCCTTTTCACACCCTTCTTTTACCTTTTTTCACCCTGAACAGATGGATAGGCTGCCTGCCTCCCCAACACACACACACACACACACACACACACACACACACACACACACAGAGAGAGAGAGAGAGAGAGAGAGAGGAAATGAACAAGTGAACTGGTACCATTCCAGAGAAATGAGAAAAGCTGAGGAATAGAGGACAACATGCTTGCCTAAGATCCTGGGTGCATTTCCTGAAACTCTCCCAGTTCTACCTTTCGGCCGCTCTTCTGTGCATGGGAGAGTGACAGTGCTGCCTTCTGACCACAAGGTGGGGCTTATATTGGGATATACTGACTATCAGAAGGATTTCTTGTTTTAGCCTTTTCCGTTTAGAAATCTTTCTATATTGCCAGCTAGATATGATTAAGGGCTTACTACACATTATGTTACCAGGCTGCAAGATTCCAAAAACACCCAGGTTGGAATTTGTGCAGCACTTAAGACCTGTGCTTGGAACGCTTATCACAGAAAAGAGAAAAATGTCATTTTTCCTGAATTTCATTTTCCATTACTCTGTTATATTTATTAAGGTAGATGGTGGCTTGCTGTGTTGTAAATTTCTGCTACAGAGCTATTGTGAAGGTCAAGGTGGGCCTGAGTCGTTCCCTTTCTTTTCTTTTTCTTCTTTTTAAATAATATCAATATTTTAAAGAGAAAGAAGAAATGTCACAACAAAATTATAAAACTTTTACAATACATAACTGCCTATATTTAATCAATTAACACATTTAGATTGCACAAATATATTGCAATGTATTTATGGTATTTAAAAGTAAAAGCACTTCATAGTACATTCAGATTCTGTGTTCAGGACAGGATAAGATTTTAAAGTTAAGTATTATGTGTCTTCTGTTTTCAGGCTTATCACTATGTCGCTGTGACAGAGAGTGTGACCTTATTTGTTAATAACACCGAAGATCAGCTTTAATGGCTTTTGTGAATGCAAAACCCTGGGCAAATATGCTCCTCCCACCCCACCCATTTAATAAACTGTTTACAAACCACAGATGTCATTGAATAGATTTAATGAAGTTGAGGTCACTGGGCATCAGATAACTTTTTTGGGCCTAAAAAAGTTTCACTCTTTTAGGCACAAAATTCAGGTCCATAAGAAACTTTTCCTGATGGTCTTGCAACCTTGTTTATCAAAATTAAAAGACTTTTGTTAAATTAGTTTTCAAGAGTTGGGCCACTGAGACCTCAACACTCAGTGGGCTGCCAGAGCTCTACCCAGCCTGGCCTTCTTCTGAAGAGGGGAAAGAGCTGAGGTTTGGGGCCAGAGACCTGGGTGCTGATCTAAATTCAAGTTTGGGCTTAGCTGCTTGTTTGCTGCAATGTGTATAATTTTAACTTTCTGAGCCTGTTTTTTAAATCATAAAAATGGAGATAACAGCACCAAATAAATTTATGATGAGAATTAAATTGATTAACTTCTATAAAGAACCCAGTACAGAAACTGGAAGACAATAAATATTACCCTGCCCCCCACCCCTCTGCCTGCTTCCCTCCTCGTCGTTATGTCCACTATCAGCCACAGCCGCTACCTCACATAACTTTGGGCGTGACTGAGGATCTCCACTCAGGATGCAGTCAGAAGAGCTCTGTCAAGCAAGAGTTGCCCACATCCAAACAATTCTGCAACTTGAGTTTAGACGCTCCATCCCTCCAATTGCTCACACCTGAAGTCTTCATCATCTGAGACTTCTGTCTTTTTCTCATGTCTTACGCCAAATCCCTTAGGATTTTGTGCTGTCTCTACCTTAAATTGTCCAGAATCTGATCACTAGTCACCACACTGGTCAAATATAAACAATGATGGTCTCTCTCCTGGATTTCCACCATGCCCTCTAACTGGTCATCCAGCTCTTTATCCCATCCTCCCACCATACTCCTTTTCACCCTAGCAGTCAGAGTGTCAGATCATGTCACTGATTTCCCGAAGACACTGCAATGGTTCCTTCCCACAGAGTGAAAGCTGCAATCCTTGTGATGACGCACGAGGCCAGTCTGGTTGGCCACTTGCTCTCTGCCCTCCTTTCCCACTGGCCAGCCCTCCTTGCTCCTGCCACCTGGCCTCCTTACTGTACCTCAAACACACCAGGCATGCTCCCAACTGACTCTTAACTCTCACTGTCCCTTTGCCTGGAATGCCCGCCCACATAGTCAGAGCCAACCCCTGGATTCTTCCTTTCGTAGCTTGGCATCAACATCTCAAGGAGGCTTCCTCTGACTCTTCAATGCTGCAATCTGCTCACTCCTTACCTAGCTAACTCCCCTTATCCCCTCATCTGTTTTATGTTTATTTTCCATGACATTTATTCGCTTAAGGCACTTCCTAAGGGTAGGCATTTCTGTTTTTGTTGTTCATTAACCTTTCCTGAGCACCTAGAAAAGTGTTTGGGATATGGTAGGTGTTCTGTAAATATCTGTTAAATGGATGAGTGACAGGAAAGTTAAGCATCTCTACATATATTTTCAAGCAATAGTCACTATATTTGATGTTTTTGCTTAGGAGCAAATTAGTTGGGTTTTATTTACTTCTTTCTTACTTTTTTTCTTTTTTTCCCCAACTCCAACCACATTGCTTGTTTCACAATAAGGAGTCAAACAGCTGCAACCTGTCTGAGAGTCATGAGGAAATCAGGCAAGAGGAAACGGTGTCGGTAAGAGAAGTGCTCAGGAATCATTTCCTTCTGTTCGTGGGGGCAGGGGATGGGAGTCTGAATGTAATGCACACCATCCCCATGGCCTCTAATTCCAGCCCCTTTTTACTTCACTGAACCCATGCCCTTCTCCTCTTGGTTGATGAGAATTTTGCAAATGACAATGTTTAGTTAGCCACATTCAAGGACAGGTACATATTATCTTACAGTTTTGCTAAATGTAACGGGCAAGTGTCCTCTTCGCTAAAAGTGGGCAAGTTTCACGGAGGAAGTTCTCCATTTCATATACCTTAGCTTCACAAGATAATAAAAGAGAAAAGCCATATAGGCAAACCCCATTATTTTACAAATGAGAAACCTGAGGCCTTGATAGGAGGACTGATCCTTCTACTGTGTTATGATGTACCTCTTCCCTCTGAGTCCACTCCGGCAGGAGAGGAGGGGAGAAAGAAGATAAATGTGCTCAAAAGAAAGTCTGTGAGACAGACACATGAGAGAAACTCCCTGAGGCAGCACAGAATTCTGGACTCCCTGCTTAGGTTCTAATTCTAACTCTGCTTCCTACTTGCTGAATGACTTTCTGCAAGTTATTAAATAGATAACCTAAGTTTTTTTTTCTCATCTTTTAAATGGGAATAAATAATACCAAAATATAGGGTTGTGGGATATTGCAAAAATAAAACATGAAGTGCTCAGCAATAAAATTCTGTAAGTACAATTATTCTTGAGTGAGAACGTTCTATGTCCATTGCTAAAGTCCAAGCAAGTCGAACCTAGAAAAGAAATGTGCTATTTTAACTTTTCATATTATCCCTGACTTTTTAGTACCTGCCTCATTTCTCTTTGGGTTCCTTGATGATGCGCTTTCATGGTCCTGTTTTTCTGGCTGGGCCTGTGTTTTCTTTCCTGCCTCCTTCCCCACCCAACCTTCCCGTTTTGTTCCTATATCCAACTTTATAGGAGATGGTGTCAGTTGTGTTTTCCAGGTTTATCTCTCACTCTTGGGGGAGAGGAAGTACATGAAAAGTTCATCCAGAAAGTTTGGAGCAGTCAGCTTTTCCTTTGTTTCAAAACTCCACTGGCATCTGTGAGTGGTGATTTCCTCCTTCCAGGTTTAGGGACCACATGGAGGGATTTAATATAGACAAGTAAGGTGATACCGTCAAAAAATATTCTAGATGAGTTTTGAGATAAAAGGTAGATTAAAGAATAAGCCACCTAAAAATGAAAACGACTCAAATCTGGAAATCAGATAGTTTTGGGGCACCAGATTATACTAAAAGAGATAAAGAAGTTTTATGTCCTTATTTTGCCATCAAGTTGAGGAATCCTGTGAGACTAGCCCATACACAATCTGAATTATTTTTTAAATTTGTTTTCTTTTTATGTGAAGTAATTATGTAGAAATTCTTGAATTATATATTTATTTGGGGGAAATGAAGACAATAACGGAAGAACTAAAATGTAACCCTTACTTCAGCCACCTTTTGCCATTGACAACTGCTTTTCAGTAGATTTGCTAAGGAGACTTCCTCAGTTGAAAGTAGTACTAAGTTTTGATCTTTTTCCAGATGGATTTGCATCTTATGTCTATAGATGACAAGAATATGAAATGTCACTCATATCGTAACTGTATATACCATGAGTATTCTCCCCCTCCTCATTCTGATCCTTATCCATCTATACTTTCTCATTTGAAAACTTCAAAAAATGTCTTCTCCATTCTAGCCTGGACATATCCAGAAAGGGCAAGGACCAGTTAGGAAATGCCGTGTCTCTTGCAGTAGACGTGACTGAAAGGTGATATACACAAGGTTAGCTCCTTATTGTCAAATGTAATATCTCCAACTTACCCATTACTGATTTTAGCCCATAAGGGTTTGTAAGAAAGTTCAGTAAACTCCCTGAAACTTTATGCACAGGTTCATCCTTGGAGCTGAGCAGAAGGTATATAACTTTAATTACATTTTCAAAGACTTAAACGGTTAAAATAAGAAAGGTTAAAAACCACTGAGATAATACTTAAAATGGAAGTTAAACTGTTTAGTCTTAGCACAGTTAAGGTTAATTAGACACACTTATGGAACACCATTTATATTCACTCCCTGGTATCCAGAAACAGTGTGTGGACCCCTGGACATTTCACAGTCTGTGAAATGCAGGTGATAGGAAAAGGAAGCAGCAGCGCCCTTCCCCAGTGGTGGACTTCAATTGCCAGGACTTCCTACATGCTGCTCTCCATCCTTTATGCTACTGTGTCTTACCCTATTACTTCTTACCCTCACCTTCAAAGAGCCCAGAGGAGATCGGATGGTTAATTCACCAGTAAAATGAAGCTGCTGTTTGGCTCCACTATTTACTGCTTTATCTCTCCACCACTGCTAAATTAAAGCACTAACTAAAACTGTATTTTCCATGCTATGTTCTTCTCAGTTCATGGAAATAAAATAATTGTCCCCAAGGGAGAACAAAAACAAAGATAAATGTTTCCATTTTCTTTTGTTGACATTGTTCTTGTCTGAATAGGTTGTAAGAACTGGGAAATTTCTGCTTTCGTTTAAGAAATGTTTGTAGAGCACTTGTTGCATGCAGGCACTAAGCTGCAAGCTGGAACACTGTGTAAATAAGGCAGATGTAGTCTCTGATTTGGGGGAATTTCCAATCAAGTGGGTGAGACAAATATCAATAAACGGTTGGTTATACAAATGGGTTGAGAGAGAGCTCATCATTTCAATGGAATCCGTCAATGCAAAATGTGTATTTGGGTTAAACTTTGTCTTAAATACTTCAGTGATCCCCAAGGCCAAAATAAGGTAAAAGATGTAGTTAAGGTGAAGCTCATATAGTAAAACAAAAACTTTAAAAATCAAAGTTTTAAGAGTGAGAGTTGTGAGAAACAAAATACAGGAATTACAGCATAGTAATTTTTTTTCCTAAGCCACTTTCTACAAGTTGCTAAGATTTTTATTTCAACTCACCTTTAAAAATTTCATATCCATTTATAAAAATAATAGATGAAAATAGTAAAGAAACTTTTGAGAAAATAAGAAAAACATCACTACAGAATCGTACCACCTTCGAATCAGCATCAAATTTTTTTTTTCCCTTAGTCATTTGACTTATTGCTTGATATGGGTCTTGTTTACCACAAGACATAATTAAATGCACGCATCAATTCAGTCATTTCTAACATACCAACTTCCCTTTTGGCAAGTGATTTCATTTCCTATCTTTTCATGAAAGAAATCCTATTAACTCGTAATATGTGATTATTGTCATGGCAAAGATACCTTTTGTTATGAACAGTGGAGTAAATAATGCCTATATGTTTTTGGAATAAATCTAATTAATAAATTCGGTCTATACATAATTTTGTTTCACTTTTTTTTGAGATAGGATCTCTGTCGCCCAGGCTGGAGTACAGTGGTGTGATAATGACTCCCTGCAGCCTCAACCTCCCGGGCTCCAGTGATCTTCCCACCTCAGCATCCTGAGTAGCTGGGACCACAGGCTTGCACCCCCATGCCTGGCTAATTTTTGTATTTTTTTGTAGAGACAGAGTTTCATCATGTTGCTCAGGCAGGTCTTGAACTCCTGGGCTCAAGTGCTCCGCCTGACTTGGCCTCCTGAAGTGCTGGGATTACAGGCATAAGCCACCACAGTCAGCCTTTTTTTTTTTTTTTTTTTTTTTTTTTTTAAATAAATTTAACAAAGAAAAGAAATAACTACAAGTCAATATTTACATTTTTTTTTATGTTGAGGGTTGGCTGATCTTAGATATTCCAAGTCCTTAAAAAATGCCTGCTTACACAACTGATGTCTTCCCCCTGACCTAAACTTCAAACTTCAAACTCCAAACTCCACTGACTTTGATGATAGTATTAGAAATGTCATTCACATTAATGGTTACATTTTTTTACATGCTAATGTGAATAAAATTATTAGGCATTTAAAAAGCAAGCTTCTATAATGGAAGAAAATAAAGCATCTGGACATAAGCTTTAAGAGATCTATTGTGTTAATACAAATTTACTTTTTGAGTGGTAAGCTTTTAAAAAGAAATGTGGTGCTCTAACTCCAGAAAAAGATAAGGGTGACTTAATTGACAATATAGAGGAAAAAAATACAGACATTTATTGAGTGCCTCCAATGTGCCAGGTGCCATTCTGGGCATTTTTAGTATGTGTCCTTATTTAATTCTCACAGTGATCCTTTTGAACTGTGTTCTTCTCATTTTGCAGACGACGTAACTGAGACACAATCAGATTGAAGAACTGCCTAAGATTGTTTGGCTAATAATAATAAGTGGAAGGGTAAGGCTTAAAGGCAGGTTTGTCTTGTTCCAACATTCATACATACCCTTAAATTTAAGTTATTCCGACTTGACATTGCTCAAATCCAATGTGTTCAGCTGTTTGCTTCTCTAATTGCCAAGATTTTTCTTTAAAAGGTAGGACAGTTTTAGCAACATAAACCAAATTTGCTCAGTATTGTTACAAACTGTTAACTGGACACATTTGAATTTGGAGATGGAACTGAAATGGTCTCGAAATACTAGAGATCAAGTTATCACATAAAGTACAGAGCTAAGAACATGTTTTAAATCTTTCCACTAACTCTGACTATTATTGACTAAAATTTTAGTAGGCAAGTATGTTTATGTTTATGACTTTTAGCATTAACAACATCATAAGTCAAACTCACTGATATATGTTGAGCCTTCTGTCTATGATTCCTTTAACCTAGAGGATTGCTGAGCTGGGACTAATTTCTTCAAAGGGGGAAAAAAAACCCAGGTGAGAGCTGAGATTGCTTCTGACTGATAAAGGTAGCTCTGAAAGAGTCTCAGATTTTAGCAGCAGCAGTTGAACCATGGGCATAGAATCAGCTTGCCCAAGATTTCTTCAATAATAACAATGGCACAAGATTCAAACCCAAGTTCACTTCACTTCAAAGCTCATGTCTTCCCCACCACATTCTGCTTCTTTATGTGAATACGACTTTGTTCAGGGTTACAAAAAAAGCCCTAATTCTAAAATTCCTATGGCTTTAGTGGGAGGGTACTTAGATGACTTAGCATAGCCAAGAGACACCCAGTTTCATGGAGTTTGGTGGAAGAAGAGTTATATATCAGTGTGGAAAAAGTACATGCCATCTTTGTCTTTGTTCTTTTTTGAGCTCTTCCCTTTCTTGGGTGATAGACTTGGTAAATTTCTAATGAGGATCGCTGGGTATTATTTTCTTCTCATCAAATGATTCTTACAGCTGAGGAGCTGATTAGAATGTAAATAAACAGTTAAGTCTCATGAACTCCCTCTGCACTTATTCCTAAAGGGTGACAAAACATTTGTATTTATGTGTAGCTTGGCACTTTATTTAAACTGTGTTCCTCACTTTGCTCTATTTTAATGCAGAATATCTTTAAAGAGGATAATTAGTCCTGCTTTTTTTTTTTTTTCTACCTTAGCCCATTTACTCCTTCTACTCATTATGCAAGGACTCAAATGGCTATGTCTACATAAGTGAGACAAGGTAGGATCAATGCTCCTGCAGTCACCTTCTCTTTGTCCATCTCCACTTCTGATGGAGAGGGTCCCAGAACATAATGCACTGAAGGTTACATTGCGAGAGATAAACAACATTTGCAAAAGAGGTCTTTTTCCCTTGGAAAGGCTCCATTCTTTCAAAAAATGTGAACATCAAGGTTAAATAGAACTCATTAGCCCAGCCTTTAAGGATGGCATCAGGATAAAGTTGGGCTCATGAGAAGAGAATTGGAGGGAGATATAGTGACATGAAAATAAGGAGGAAAACAAGGTGCCTATGAAAGTGGGACTCACCACAAATACAAAGGTAACTCTTTGGGAAAAGTAAAGAAATCTTTGCACATCCTCAGAATTCTGAATGTCTTAGTGATGCTGTGTGATTGAGTCTCAGTGATAGTGAATTGAATCAGTCACACCAGGTTGGGTCCACAGGAGAATGTGTCTTTGCTAAACATGCCAATATCAATGAAGCAAGGAAACTTGGAATTTTCTTTAAGATATAGGACTTTTTTAACATATCTGGCTCAAGCTTCTTCTTCTTGTCACTCCATACACTGTGTTCCATATGCTAAATAATTTGAGGAACCCAAATGGGCCATTTCATTGTCCCGTACCTCCTGTCCTGTACTAGCAAAGCAGTCCCATTGGTCTTTCTTCTCCTCAATACCAATATAGGTAACATTTTTGAAGTTGCTTCTTCAGAAAACCTTCATTCATCAAGACTGCCTCAAAGATCATGTTTGTTTGATTTCAGAAGTTCCTGTAATTACCTGTATTGTAACACTCATTGCTGTATTTTACTTGCTTGTGTAACTAATTGTCCATATTCTGCACTAGACAACAAACTACTGTAAGTCAGATATTATATCTATTTACATAGCATTCACATCTTCAGTAAGTGACAATAGCAGATAAACAATACCTATTAAATGAATAATCAAGCTGCTGAAATACTAGAGTTAAAAACAGTAGGAACTACATTATATAGACTAAACATTTACTTTGCTATAGAATTTAATGTAACCCAGGCACTACATTATCCTCAAGCCTTAGATTGGTTGAAGAAAGATAACAAAAGAAACACGATTGTGCAGAAACAGACAAATCTTTTTGGAAAGCATTTGAAAATGCATTCCCCCTCTACAGTGTGTTCACAGTGTGGGCAAATTCACTGCTCTGTTGTACTTTCTGAAAATGAAGAACTGTTACACTAAGCTGAATTATTTATAAATTGTGTACTTGCTCAGGTGAGAACAGAATTTTACCATCATAAGGACCCTTCCTTGTAGCTCTCTATCTATGGAATCCAAGACCTTTCTTGAAAGGACTTTTCTTCAGGGCACTAAGACATAAAGCCACCTTTTTATGACTCGTTGAAATTTCTCACTCCATCCCTCTTGCTAGTGATCATGGGTCCTCAGAGGTTAGTCTTGGTGTCCTTGGATAAAGAGCATGAAGCAAGGGTGGCTGAACTAGAGTTTGAACGCAGATGCTCTTTCCACTAAGCATGCACCTTTCCATTAGATAACACCTCCCTCTTACCCCAGATAAGCCGCTCCAGTGCACCACTTCCTGGAGCATAAACATACCTTAACTACCACTTGAGTGTCCTTGTGTAGTGTTCCTACCCAGAATGTGCTGTTCCCTTTCATCTTCCTCTATTGAATCCCTCCCATTCCTCAATTCCTGGCTCCAAATGCCTTTGGAAGATTCTGCTCTTATGCTCCCACTGGAATGAATATTTTAGTACCACTTGTCTACTCTGCAATATAGTCGGTCCTTACATTATTTTCTTCTTCTGATAGACCAAACTCTTTAAGAACAAGTACTTAGTCTTATCTATTTCTAGATTCCTCACATTACTCAGAAAGTTATTTCATAAATGTTTGTGGAGCTGATTTCTTTGTGAAGCAGGTGTGCCCTTTCATTCTGTTAATATACATTAGAAAACTAAATCTTTTGAAAAGTTGTGGTATGCACCCCTAAGAGCAGTAACGGTTCCTAGAAACTTTAAAAAATGCTTAGAAAATGATTTATTATAAATTGTCTCCCCAATAAAATGATTGACTAGCTTAATTATACCATTAAAAGAGAATCAACAGTGACCTTGTTCTAACAACTGCCACTCTAGTACTATATCTGTCACATAGTACTATGATAAAATGACCTAGAAATAACAAAGGATACAATTGATAACAATTAATAAAATTGTGGAGTTTCAGTATTTAAAAGCATGCACATTAAAATTAAATTATTTTGAAGATCAAAGAAGACTTTCATCATACTGAATATTAAGGAATAAATAGGAAGTGTGATGACTCAGGTTTGCCCTGAAGAGGATGGGCCATCAGTTGCAAATTGGGGAATTTCCTCTGACATAATGGAAGATGAGGGTGCATAAGTTCTCTAGTGCTGTGATGATATAAAAAGCCACTGGAACACTTCATGAGGCACAAACCTTCAGAGACAGCAGAGGACACAAGCTACTAGGACAAGAGCCAGCAAGAAACCACGAGAAGGAACCATCTCACTGTGTGTAAACATGACTTCCAAGCTGGTTCTGGCTCTCTTCGCAGCCTTCCTGCTTTCTGCAGCTCTGTGTGAAGGTAAGAACATCTTTCTGGCCTACAGAGTTTTCCTGTGTCTAAATGTGATCCTCAGATAGCAAAGCTATTTTTTTTTTTTTTTTTGAGACGGAGTTTCGCTCTTGTTACCCAGGCTGGAGTGCAATGGTGGGATCTCGGCTCACCGAAACCTCCGCCTCCTGGGTTCAGGCAATTCTCCTGCCTCAGCCTCCTGAGTAGCTGGGATTACAGGCACGCGCCACCATGCCCAGCTAATTTTTTGAATTTTTAGTAGAGACGGGGCTTCACCGTGTTGACCAGGATGGTCTCGATCTCTTGACCTTGTGATCCACCCACCTCGGCCTCCCAAAGTGCTGGGATTACAGGCTTGAGCCACCGCGCCCGGCCCACAAAGCTATTCTTAATGCTTTGATAAAAAACATCCTTTTAATTCAGAAACAGAAGATAATCTTAGCAGTCAATTAATGTTAAATTGAAGATTTGTAAACATTATGTCTGTATAACACTTAGGAAAGTATGAAGTTTGATCAGTGTAGATATTCTGCTTTTATAATTTATACCATGTAGCATGCATATATTTAAAATAAGTCAGTAATTTATGGTGTATCCTATCAAGAGCCACAGTTAGGTATATTATCTACTAATATTGAGCAAGGTAACTCAGACAATTCTACTCCATGTAG
The DNA here is from genome assembly GCF_009761245.1 of Sapajus apella. Lineage (NCBI taxonomy): Eukaryota > Metazoa > Chordata > Mammalia > Primates > Cebidae > Sapajus > Sapajus apella. The sequence goes on from NW_022437061.1 coordinate 1,549,898, forward strand.
TATTTCATTGACAAGCTTCAGACTTGTCGTTAATTCCTGTTCAGTTTAAAGACACCCTAATTATATGCCAAGTCTGTACGACTTATTTATATATTTCTATTAATTCTTTCTGAAGGCAATTTCTATGCTGAAGAATCTTAGTTTGCCTACTATAAATAACACTGTGGTACCACAGTGGATTGTGTGATTTTGACTGGATAAAAATACCATGAGGATGTTGATATTGTACAAAGAGAACTTTAACTCTTTACATAGAAAGTCATTCAGTGTTGTCAGTTATGACTTTTTTAAAACAAAGAACAAAATTAAGGTCAAGGGCTAGGAGAATATTTGGCTTTTAATGTCAGGAATGAGTTTACTAGAAATATGAGGCTTCCACACTCTCCAAATTGTCATGTTGGAATTAAAGAGGAAATAGCTGGCACAGCTGTGCCTGTTGATAAAATCAATCCTTAACCACTTTTTACCCCAACAGGTGCACTTCTGCCAAGGAGTGGTAAAGAACTGAGATGTCTGTGCATAAAGACGTACTCCACACCTTTCTCGCCCAAATTTATCAAAGAATTGAGAGTGATTGATAGTGGACCACACTGCACCAATACAGAAATCATGTAAGTACCTTAAAAAGTGATTAGATATTTTGTTTTAGCAAACCTATAATTAAGGAAGGTGGAAATATTTAGGAAAGTTCTAGGTATTAGGATTATAGTAGTAAGTGAAACAAAACAAGATAAAAGTATTTGTCTACATGACATTTAAATATGGTACCTTCCATATCTACTGTAAATATTATTTTGGACTTAAGACTTTATGCCTGACTTAAGAAATCATGATTTGAATGGAAAAACTAAATATTAACTTAATTATTTCTCTCTTATTTCAGTGTAAAGCTTGTTGATGGAAGAGAGCTTTGTCTGGACCCCAAGGAAAAGTGGGTGCAGAGGGTTGTGCAGATATTTTTGAAGATGTAAGTTATAAATTTTTAAATTTAAATTCTTCATTTATCCTGAGACATATAATTCAAAGTCAGCCTACAAACTTCTTTCTGATGCTAAAAATCTTTGTTAGGTATCTGCCGTTTTGGTTAAAAAAATTGCATCAGTAGTCTGTTGTAGTCATGATCGGAAAGACCATACATAATTTGTCCAGGAAATTCTGGGTTTATACTTGTGCCCTATATTCTTAGTAAAGTTCCTTGTCACTCTCAGCAGTGTCCTGTTTTGGATGACAACTTCTCTACTCTCCCTATTTATAGTGGAGAATACAGAGCATTTCTAACACATGAACGTCAAAGACTATGTTGAGTTTTCATGGTTACTACTTTCCTTCTTAATATACTTCATCTTTAAATTTTTTAATTTAATTTTATTTTAGGGCTGAGAGTCAAAATCCATAAAAAACAATTCATTCTTCATGGTATCCAAGAATTCCTCAGTGAAGATGTCAGTGAAACTTCAAGCAAATCTACTTCAACACTTCATGTACTGTGTGAGCCTGTTGTAGGGTTGCCAGATAAAACACAAGGTGCCTGGTTAAATTTGAATTTCAGGAAAACAATGAATAGTTTATCATTGTACCATGGAATATCCAGAACATACTTATATGTAAAATATTATTTGTTTGAATCTACAGCAAACGACAAATATTTTTTAAACATAAGAGTTTTCCTAGACATTGTATAGAAGAATATACAAACAGCAAAATGGTGGTCAAGAGCTAAGAGAATATCTGAACTTTAATTACAGAAATTGAATGGATTTGCTAGAATGTGATGTTTCAAGCATCACGTGAAAATGATGGGACAATTAATTTTGCTATAACGTCAAATTTATCTGGAGATCCTGGATATTTTTTCTGTTAAATCTGGCAACCCTAGTCTGATAGCCAGGATCCACAAGTCCTTGTTCCATTGTCCTTGGTTTCTCCTTTATTCTAAGTGGAAAAAGTATTGGCCACAATCTTACCTCACAGGGATGTTGTGAGGACATGTGGAAGCACCTTAAGGTTTTTCATGGTAATATAAATTATTTTCAAGTGTAACTTATTTATCTATTTATTATTTATGTATTTATCTAAGCATCAAATATTTGTGCAAGAATTTGGAAAAATAGAAAATGAAGAATCATTGAATAGTTATAATGATGTTATAGTACATTTATTTTATTTTAGATACTAAATTATGTTTTATTAGAGAACTTTTGATCAGGGTTTTCAGATTAAACAAACAAATAAACAATTGAACACCCAGTTAAATTTTCATTTCGGATAAACAACAAATAATTTTTCAGTATAGGTACATTATTGTTTATCTGAATTTGTAATTGAACTAACAATCCTAGTTTGATACTCCTGGTCTTGTAGTTGATACTCCTGGTCCAGCTGTGTTATGCAGAACTTTGTTGAATTATGGAATAATGAGTTAGAATTGTATTAAAACAACCAAAACTCCACAGTCAATATTAGTAATGTCATGCTTGTTGAAAATTATTTATTATGTGCAAATAGATTCTTATAATATTATTTAAATGATTGTACTTTTAATACCAGCTTTATATTTTTAACTTTAAGATGCTTTTATGTATTTCCCCCAATTTTTTTTCTACTGTTTCTGATTGTATGGAAATATAGATGTAAAAATAAAGCGTTTAAAATGTACTTTGTTGTCAAAGTAATCAAGTGTTTGTCTTTTTTTTTTTTTTTTTTTTTAGTTTTAGCTTATTGGGAATCTCTTTGTTTATATTTAAAATTACACTTTGATTTAGAAAACATAAATGTTTCCCCTTAGTATTTTGTTTACTGTGTGGAAAATTACAAACTTTTATTTTCAGAAAAACAGGACTCCTTTCCAGAAATGTATTATAAACAGTAGTGTCCTCCATAGAATGTTAGGAATGTTTTCAACTCCCCACTGTGTACTACTTTGCTAATAAGGCTGTCTTCAGATTTTGATTAACCAGTTTGCATGGCTATACACTTTAGCATAGCTGGATCTATAAGAGGAAAGAGAGCACATATTCTAAGTCGTTTATTAGTAACTTAGGAGTAAAACTGACACAGGTGGGGCAAAGAAGTTTAAAATATGGTTAAAGACTGAACACATTAGCAAAACAAATCAAACAATACCCTGAGAAGTAAAAACATAATTAACTAAAACATTCAGTGGATAAATTTTATAACAAATTAGACACAGTTGAAAATAAAATTAGAAAACTAGAAACTAGAACCAAAGAGCTTTATCTGGAATTCTTGTAAGAGAGATAATGAGGTAGTAATTTGGAAAAAGAAGACAAAAGGCATGGAGGATACCGGTGTAAGTTCTTATAGATGTCTAATTGGATCGTCACAAGCAGAAGAGAGAGGAAAGGGTCAGAGACAACATTTGAAATGACAATGGCCAAAATCTTTCTGAAAATGATGAAAAATAAGAATCCATGTTTCAAAAAATCCAATTTACCAACATTTATGTTTACATTCCTACTCAAAAAACAAGGATTTTAGAACTTTCACATTTATCCACCTTCTAGCTCATATGCTATTGTTTCTGGGTATTTTAAGTTCACTTCTTTTTAAGAGCTTCACAAGTCTGCTTGTATGTAGAATGTAGATTTACCTGCATATTTACCAATTCATTTGTTTTCTATTCTTTCTTGTATTATTCCTCAGGCCTTTTATATCAGTTTCTTTCTGCCACAAAGACATCCTTAGATTTAGTTCAGTGATGGTCTGCTGATGACAAATTTTCTCATTGGTTGTCCAAAGAAAGCTTAATTCCAAGTTTATTCTTGAGAGATATTTTTGCTGGCCTATGTTCAATTTATCAGGATATTTGTCAATTGTAAACTTCTGTGCACTTAATAAAAGATTCTCAAAATATATAATGTATACATTCTTATAACTAGAAGGGGCAACATATAAACATACCATCTCATTAGGAGACTTACAATAAACTCTCAGTAATCGATTGCCCAACAGGCAGAAAGCAACATGGGCTTAGTCAATTTTAACAGCACATTATCAAGCATGACCTAAGAGATATGTATAATCCACAGTGCATAACAACTTTAGGATACATATTGTTGTGTAACTCCCCATTGACAGGACTGGCACCATAATTTGAAGAGTATAAAGCAAAATAAAAATGTAGGAACTCATGTTCAAAAATTGTTAAAAATTCAGTAGTAATAGTTGTGATAGCAAAGCAATAATCAATGCATGGAACCCTTTTGAACATGAGCCTTGTACAAGTATGCAGGTCACATACCCATGAAGCATGCAGGTCACATACCCATGAAGTAGACTTTCCCTGTAGAATATTTATGAAATTTAATCACATTCTGAGGCATAAAACAAGTCTCAGCAAATTTCAAATAATTGAAGTTAGATAGACCACATCATCCAAATATTTTCAATTAATTTAGAATTCAACCACAAAAATATAAGTAGTAAAAAGCCCATGTGTTTGGAAAACAATAAACACTTCTAAATAAATTGTCTAAAGAAAATCCAAATGAAAATTCAAAACTTTTTAGGATGCAATTACATAAATGTTGGTTATCAAAACGTGTGCAGTAGATAGAGTTCATAACATTCCAAGAGATGTTCATGCTCTAATCCCTGAAACCTTTGAATATGTTACCTTACACAGCCAGAGACTTTGCTGGTGTGATATGTTAAAGATTTCAAGATTGGGGATTATCCAGTGGTATCTGTGTGGGCCTGATGTAATTGATGTAATCATAAGGTTCTTTATGAGAGGGAGTCAGGATGGTCAAATACAGAGACGAGATGTGGGAGAAAAGAAATGTTACAAGGAAAAGCCCAGGAGTCAAATAATACAGGTGTCTTTAGAAGCTGGAAAGGCAAGAAAATGGATTCACTCCTAGAGGCTCCAGAAAGAACACAACATATCTATACTTTGAATTGAGAACTTCTGACCTTCAGAATGCTAAGATTTATAATAATACATTGGTGGTGTTTTATGCCACAAAGTTTATGGTAACTTTCTTTAGCAGCTGTAGAAAACATAAAATGTTTCACGAAATTAATTTAATATTGCTAGTATCTTATACTTATTTATATTACAAAAAAAATAAGGGTAGTAAAATAATGAAGTTAGAAAAGTCATAAAGAAATGATCAATCATTAATAAATCAATGGGATTTACACAAGTTGGTTGTTTTTGAAAGATTAATAAAATTGATAAAATTAATTTGAAAATAAAAGAAACTAAGATTAACACTAAATTTGAAAACAGATTAATGAACATATTTTATAATAGCATATTTCTAAATATAACTCAGGAATTTAAAAAATCTGTAGAATTTATTAACAATCAAGGACATATCAATCAATATTTTAAAATATTTCTACTAAAAAAAATAAGTAAGCCACATAATTTTATCACAATTCATTTACAAAAACACATTATAAAATTTTTTAAGAAACACAATATTAACAAGATAAAAACAATGCTTAAAAATGTTAATGCATTTTAATGCCCATGTGTTTGGAAAACAATAAACACTTCTAAATAAATTGTCTAAAGAAAATCCAAATGAAAATTCAAAACTTTTTAGAATGCAATTATATAAATGTTGGTTATCAAAACGTGTGCAGTAGATAGAGTTCATAACATTCCAAGAGATGTTCATGGTCTAATCCCTGAAACAAAGAAATGTAAAGCAATTACAAAGAAATGTAAAGCAATTTAAATAACTGAAGATCGATTAATGAAATTCACTATATTAAGATAGTAAAGGAGAGAAATATTGCTCATTTCAGTGAGTTAAGAAACAACCTGAGATATGGCTTAATAACCAATCATGTTAAAGGAAAAAAACCTCTAGGAATGAGAATCACTTGAATCCAGAAGGTGAAGGTTGCAGTGAGGCAAGATTGCGCTACTGCACTCCAGCCTGGGCAACAAACTCAGTCTCAAAAAAAAAAAAAAATTACAACAAAGCAACAAAAATCATGGCATACTCAAGATTTAAAGTTTAATTTTAAAATGGCAATATTTACAATAGAAACAAAACAGGTTTCATTATCACCACTTCCATCCATTTCTTTATTGAAAGTTCTGGGCAATGCAGGGAGATAGAAACAAATGTATTAAACAGTAATAACTGGGAAAGAAAACAATGAAAGAAAAATAATTTGTAGGTTATATGATTGTAAAGGTAGATCTCAAAAGAATATACAAAGAAAATTGATTAACTTTAAAAAATTTTACTGGGTATGAAAACAATTTATAAAAACCAATTGCTTCTCTGTACACCAGGAACAATTAGAAAAGGCAGCTTACAGCATATGATGTAAATTAGCATCATTACTTAAATCAACAGAAAATAAATCTAACAAAACTGTATCAGAAGTTTGTGAAGAAAACTATTATACTTTATTAAACACCCCAAGATTGGAGATTGTCCTACAGAAACCTTGGAAGACAACCTAGGCAATACCAATCCGGACATAGAAATGGGCAAAGATTTCATGACAAAGATACCAAAAGCAATATCAACAAAAGCAAAAATTGACAAATGGGATGTAACTAAACCTTAGAGCTTCTGAGCAGCAGGAGAAGCTATCAGCAGAGTAGACAGACAACCTACAGGATGAGAGAAAATATTTGCAAACGATGCATTTGACAAAGGTCTAATATCCAGCATCTACAAGGAACTTAAACAAATTTGTAAGAAAAAGACAACTCCATTAAAAAATGAGCAAACGACATGAACAGATAATTTTCAAATGAAGACATGCTTGTGTCCAAAAATTATATGAAAAGAAGATCAACACCACTGATCATTAGAGAAATGCAAATCACAAACACAATGAGATACCATCTCACAGAAATCAGAATGGCTGCTATTAAGAAATCAAAAAACAGATGCTGATGAGGTTGTGAAAAAAAAAATTAATGCTTCATACCGTTGATGGGACTGTAAATCAGTTCAATCATTGTGAAAGGCAGTATGACGATTCCTTGAAGAGTTAAAAGCAGAACAACCATTTGACCCAGAAATCCCATTACTGCATATATACCCAGTGTAATATAAATCATTCTACCATAAAGACACATGCACATGAATATTCATTGCAGCACTATTCAGAATAGCAAAGACATGGAATAAACCTAAATGCCCATCGATGATAGATTGGATAAAGAAAATATGGTACATATACACCATAAAATACTGTACATCCATTAAAAAGAACGAGATTATATCTTTTGTAGGAATGTGGATGGAGCTGGAGGCTATTATCCTTAGCAAACTAATGAAGAAATAGAAACCCAAATACTGCAGGTTCTTACTTATAAGTGTAAGCTAATTGTGAGAACTCATGAACACAAAGAAGGGAACAACAGATACCAGGGTTTACTTGAGGGTGGAAGGTGGGAGGAGGGAGAGGAGCAGAAAAGGTAATTATTAGGTACTGGGCTTAATACCTAGGTGATGAAATAATCTGTATAACAAAACCCTGTGACAGGAGTACACCTATGTAACAAACCCACACATGTACCCCCAAACCTAAAATAAAAGTTAAAAAAAAAAAGACATCAAAGGAGACCTAAAAATAAAGCAAATATAACAAGTTGTGTGGATTGAAAATAAATCTTGTAAAACAGATGTAACTTCTTCCCCAATTAATTTATAGATGCAATGCAATTTTAATACAATTTCCAAAATCTGTGTGTGTAACTTGTCAAGACAATTCTAAAATTTGTCTTGAAGTGAAAGGTTCAAGACTATCTGAGACATCTTTAAAGAAGAACAAGGTGAGACATACTCTTATTAAAGCATTGGGGTCTCCTTCCCAGTAGTCTTTAGAGGAAATTATAGCTGTTGGCCTTGATGGAAAGAGTGAGACTAGGTGGCTTATTTAATTGATTCAAAGCCAATAAATCTATGTGAAACTCTGGTGTTAGTGAGACTTCTAAAGACTTCAAGAAACACATAGGCTAGAATACTTTCATTAATCGGTTTTGCACATTCCAGGTGACCTGAAGTCACAAAGAGTTCTCTTTTTCTTTCATGTTTAGAAAATATGCTAAAGGACATTTAGAGTGAGGAAGAAAGTCCTCTCTTGTTTTCTCACTAGTTCACACTGCAACCTGCTTTTCCTATGTCACTTAGCTTCTTACAATTGCTCTGGGTATGTACAGTTGCTATTATCTCTCTGGTCTCTTATAATTCTCAGCGCATATTAACACACAGGTATTCAACATAATAGAATCAATGAAAGATTTATAAGTGATGCACCAGCAGGAAACAACTGAAAATTCCACCTCGCATTCACTGTTCAGAAACAACTTCATTGTTTTCCTTTAGAGGAGGGTTTTTTCCTCCCTATATTTCTTCTTATCCTATGTTGTGGGGCTTCTTTTTCCTCAGAGTTCTGCCTAAATTTTATTTCCATAGTCTCCTCTTCAAATTAAAGATCCCTTGTCCCACTCCCATATTGCACTGTCTCATCTTGTGTATCTCATTGATAAGTAAGTAAAACAGATAGAAAAAAGTAAGTTTAATAAAATGTTGCTAGAAAATATACCAAATTTCTTTGTGTGAAAGTTGATCATATGAATTGGATCATTTTTGTCACTCAACTAAAACAGAGTTGAGAGGCCAGCTAAACCTGCCTGCTATAACCTGAAGCCAGTTTGATCTAACAACTACTGAAACCTGCTGCAACTCCCTGGCTAGTTTTGCCCACTGCTATCATTTACCAATCAGAATTTGCCAGATCCTCAAAACCTTACTAGTGCTAATGAAATTTCTCAAAGAACAATACATAATATTTTCCCATTTTATAAAACCTTTAACTTTCTCCTTGTCATCCAGAAAACACACTTTCACTTATAGTAAAGAGTATGCCTCCCCTATCTATAGATTAAAAAAATAAAAATAAAAAAGAAAGCTCTATTCCTTTACCTCTACAGATCTCATGGCCTTTGGTTAACATTTGGAAGCAGGCAGGCAGGGTTATCTAATCGAACTTGCCTAGACTTCCATGAACGTTTAGAGTCTAAAGCATGAGTAGGAGATAGTCACACAACGGGAAGAAGGATGTGTAGGAAAGAAATATAGATAGTGAGAACAAATAACCTACAGGCAAGAGCTTGACAAGATTTAAGAAATGAAAGAATTTCAGTATGACTACACTTTGGCATGAAACAGAACAAGTGCTAACAGCTAAAGCTAAGACAATGGACAATGCATTGCTCTAAAGGTCTTAGTGTTAGAACTGAAAACTTTTAGTACATCTCAATTTGCCTCATTTTAAATTGTGAGCACTACATGCCATTCTTCCTCTGAGGTGTTTCCAAATGGAAGTGGGAGGCCACAAAAGCAACCTAAAGTGTTTAATCTTAGAAACTTCTTGGTGCCATGGTTGAGGCAGGAGAATTGCTTGAACCCGGGAGGCGAACATTGCGGTGAGCTGAGATCATGCCACTGCACTCCAGCCTGGCAACAGAGCAAGATTCTCTCTCTCAAAAAAAAACAAAAACAATGAATTCCTGACTCTAAACAAAACCTCTTAATGTGAGATTTTAACATCATATTAATATCATCAGTATCTAAACCTAAAAGCAAGGTAAACACATCCGTACCAATTTGGTGCATCTTAATAACGAATACTTTTCAAAACTACTTCTCAATTCCATCTTTGTCACCTTTAAAATATGCCAGATAATTTCTTCACTCTCATCTGTATTGTAACTGTCTACAAGACAGTGAAGTATTCCATCTAAAAGGCAATCAAGTAGGTCAAATTAAAAATGTGGCGTCATGTAAATAAGCCAAAAAATATGAAAAATGAAAAAGAGAGGGAGAAAGTGAGAGTATGAGTGAGAAAATAAAAAGTTGAGCAATTTGCTGAACTAAAATTTTTTGCTTTATTTTTCTTCAACAATAATAGTAGTGTATATAGATAGTTGTGTATGTACAGGAATGCATATAAATGTGTATTTATTTCTATAGACCCAGCCTTAGAAACAAACTACATGAAAGGTATTATCACATACCTTAGATCTATTTGTGCAATCTTCAAATTACATGTCTAATCTTACTGAATGGAAGCATGAATTTAAATATACAGAAACACACAAAATAGAAAGATAGGCCGGGTGTGATAGCTCATGCCTATAATCCCAGCACTTTGGGAGGCCGAGGCGGGTGGATCACAAGGTTAAGAGATCGAGACCATCCTGGTCAACAAGGTGAAAGCCCGTCTCTACTAAAAATACAAAAAACAAAATTATCTGGGCATGGTGGCTCGCGCCTGTAGTCCCAACTACTTGGGAGGCTGAGGCAGGAGAATTGACTGAACCCAGGAGGTGGAGGTTGCGGTGAGCCAAGATTGTGCCATTGCACTCCAGCCTGGGTAACAAGAGCGAAACTCTGTCTCAAAAAATAGATAAATAAATACATAAATAAAAAGATAAATAAAGTGTTCACCTTAAAATACATTACATGTAAAATACTGTAATACCTATGTTGTATATACAACATACAAAATCAAGAATTTTCATAATTGCCATTTTTTTTGCTAGAAGTATATCCAAAAATGGATTTATCAGTTGAAGTATGTAAGCAAAAATATTTTATTTTCAAGATTTTGTTAAATAGGTAATTATTTTTATTACAATAAATCTATTTTGACACTCAGCTTATATTTCAACACGAGAAGGATGAAAAATTATTTTGCTTTTGGTTTGTAATAATAATACAGCAAGTGAAAATTGCTTAAGAATGTATTAACTCTGCAATAACAACAAAAAGTCTAAGAAACCAGCCATTTCTCCATTACTCACTTTAAAAGACATTCAGATATCAATTGCTTCAATTTGGTAACCATCAACTGAATTTGTTGAAATCACAGAAAACAAATAGAAACTTTTCCAATACATCAGAATAAATTGTCAATTCTGTCTCACAAGATTTTCAAAAAAGAAAATCAAGAATCCTCCAAATGATTACTTAAGTCAAATAATTCAACTCTTTTGAGTGGGCTTAGAATGTGTCATTTCCAACTCCATGGTGCCAGTCATCATGAGACCTTTAAATTTGCCCAAGATTCTGTATTGCTGACCAGTTTTTGTGCTTCTAAAAGGATGGAAATTTCTCTAAAAGTTGAAGGAGGTCACAGTTACTGAGGGATTATGCTGCTCACAGCAACAATAATTATTTTTAATTTTTAATTTTCCTGTGAAAATGATGAGTAAATAATGCCAAATATCATATGCAAAAGCTGAATTAATGCAAAGAGCTAGTGACAAAGATGCTTTACATATAAATTTTTCTTACTTTCAGTACATGTAACTATTTACTCTTAAAAAGTTACTAATGCCTTTGTCATCAATTCTGGTTCCAAAATCAGCCCCCTCTCTATTACACCACAGAGTCTTGCCAGAATCATTCAAATCAATTTCACAGGAATTCATCAACAAACATCTATTAATCTCTGTGCTGGAAACTTCAGGCAAATGCATTGTTTCGGGATTTTGCCAAACACTGAATCATGAAAATGCAGAGTTGGAACTTGAAAGAGTAACATGTATTAGACTGATAACATAGTTCTTCCTACATGGTTGAAAAAATTATCTCCATGCACGTAGCCTGTGTCTACTCCAGTAACGAAACCTGTTGAGGCCAAGGCAGAGCTTAGTCTGCAATATTTTGACTAATTGTATGTATTATAGCCATGGGTCTTGAACTAAGTTGTACTTCCATGAGTTGTACTACCCACACTTCCTAAATTTTTAAAAATTCTCCTTTCTCTCTCTTTCTCTCTTTCTTTCTTTCTTTCTTTCTTTTTTCTTTCTTTCTTTCTTTCTTTCTTTCTTTCTTTCTTTCTTTCTTTCTTTCTTTCCTTCCTTCCTTCCTTCCTTCCTTCCTTCTTTCTCTCTCTCTCTTTCTTTCTTTCTTTCTTTCTTTCTTT
>NW_022437061.1:1561940-1612098 GCF_009761245.1 Sapajus apella
TGTCAATCTGAAATCAAATAATATAGAATTAGATATCAGTTGGATGCTAAGAAAAAGCAGAAATGGGACACTTTATGAGATTTCAAAGACCCATATCTGAAACTCTTCAAATTCTGTAGATAAAATTCCAGTGCAAAGGATGATAATATCCATGCTTCCAGGTTCTATTGTTATTTAATTTGTTTGAAAAATTAAAGTGAATTTCAGTCCTTTTGGAAACAAATCTGATGCATCTACTGTACACGTGGCTAATTTTACACTCTGATAGCAAAAAACTCAAGCGACTTGATTGAAAAAAGTAATCATTTGTAAAACCAACAGTACTGGGAACCTCCTGAATGAGCCTCTTGTCTTAGTAAGCCTGAAGGCAAAAGAGTAGGATAAATACAGCATTTCTTCTACCCTGTGTTTGGTAGCTAAATTACTATTGCCTTTACTTATTTATCCTATTATAACCTTTGTGACTCAAAGAAAGGGTAGAACTTAATTAAAGAGAAAAATTAGAATCAATAAAAATCATTTTCCATGGTATAATGGTTCAGACACAAAGGCATTAGAAATACATTTGCTAATGTTTGTCCCCTCTAAAACTTATGTTGGGAAGGGTGCAGTGGCTTATGCCTGTAATCTCAACACTTTGGGAGGTTGAGGCGGAAGGATCATCAGAGGTCAGGAGCTCGAGACTAGCCTGGCCAACATGGTGAAACCTCATCTCTACTAAAAATATAAAAATTAGCTGGGCGTGGTGCCAGATGCCTGTAATCCCAGCTACTCTGGAGGCTGAGACAGGAGAATTGCTTGAACACCAGAGACAGAGGTTGTAGTGAGCCAAGATCACGCCACTGCACACCAGCCTGGGCAACAAAGAGAGAAACTCCATCACGAAACAAAACAAAAACTTATGTTGAAATTTAATCCCCAGTGTGACAATATTGAGAAGTGGGACCTTCAAGAAGTGATTGGGTAATGTGGCCCAGCACGTAGCTCATGCCTGTAATTTCAGCCCTTTGAGAGGCCGAGGCATGCGATCACCTGAGGTCAGGAGTTCAGACCAGCCTGGCTGACATAGTGAAACCCCGTCTCTATTAATAAAAAGAAATTAACCGAGCATGGTGGCACATGCCTGTAGTCCCAGGTACTTGGGAAGCTGAGGCAGGAGAATCGCTGGAACCTGGGAAGGCAGAGGTTGCAGTGAGCCGAGATCACACCACTGCACTCCAGTCTACAGCCTGGGTGACAAAGGGATACTTCAGTTCAGGAAAAAAAGAAAAAAAAAAAAAAAGAAGAAGTGATTTGGTAATGAGAGTTCTGCCCTCATGAATGGATTAATCCACTCATGAATTAATTGATTGATGAATTAATGGGTTAATAGATTACTATAGCAGTAGGACTCGTGGCTTTTTAAGATGAACAGAGAGACTAGAGCTAGCACACTTGACCCTCTTGCACGTAATGTCCTGTGTCACTTTGGAACTCTGCAGGGAGTACACACCAGCAAGAAAACTCTTGTCAGATTCAGCCCCCCAAACTTGGACTTCTCAGCCTTCATAATTATAAGAAATACATTTATTTTCTTCATAAATTACCCAGTTTTTATAAATAAGCAGAAAATAAATCAAGACACCCTCTAAATATCAACTGAACTGTGCAGTTGAACAATGAGCACACTCAAAAGAATAGCTGAAATAAAAAAGCAGACAATTCCAAGTATTGGTGAAGATGTGCTGCAACTGGAACTCCAAGACTCTGCTGATAGGAGTGTGAATGATACACTTTGGAAAACTGGTTGCATCTGCTAAAGCAGACATATACATTACCATTGACCCAGCAAGTCCCTTACATAAACTCAACAGAAAATGTGCACCTATATTCCCAAAAAGACATGTAATAGCATGTTAATAGCAGTACTCTCCATGGTGGTCCTAGATTAGAAATTATCCAAAAGTCTGCCAATGATAAAATATATAAATCATTTATGGTATATCATATAATGGAATACTATATAGCATTGTAGAAACATTAAGAATAAATTGTTTATACACAAAAAATTTTAATGAATCTTACAAGCATATTTTTGAGTTTAAAGAACCAGAAACAAAAACCCACATACTGTATAATTCAATTTCTTAACAGACAAAAACAGGCAAAAACAATGTATGCTTTTAAAAGTCAAAATCATGATAACCCTGGAGACACAGGCTGTGATTAGAAAGGAGCACGGAGTAGGATTTGGGGTTACTCGTAATGTTCTGTTTCTTGATATGGGACTAGTTCAGCTTGTAAAAACTCTTGTAAGATTGAAATATGTGCACTTTTCAGTATATATTGAATATGTTACATTCAATAAAACTCTTAAAGATAATGAGTAAATATTCTCTGAGGTATAGAATAGAATGTGCAGAAATAGAAAAGACAGTTCATCATGGAGAAAGGACCTGGGGATAGGACTGAGGGTGAATTTGTGTGGAAAAAAGTTGGGATTATAAAATACGGGGCAGTGTTACAATTCAGAGACATTAAGTTAAGGTGCAGCTGAAAACGTATATGTGTGAGGTAGTACAGATTCTCCAAGAAGCAGGCATCAAGATAGGATTAGGTATGCAAGAAGCTTATTAAAGTAAATGTATTTGAGAGGAAGTGGGGAGGCAACTGAGAGAGGCTGGCAAAGACATCAGACCATGATGCAGGACTGGCCTTGAGTGAAGGGGGAAGTGGATGTAGGTTGGGTGGAACATCTTGAACTGCAGTGAAGTTCAAGGGAAAGTTCAGTAAGGTTACTGGGGAATCTTAGAGTCCAAGTCACCTGTTAGAGGAAACCTGCACTGGAAGGGGTCTGCCTTAGTATCCTGCTGTGCTTCTTTTTCAGTTAGGAGCAATGCTTGGGAAGCTTGGTCTTGGGACAAAAGTAATGATGATTTTTAAAACATAACATATGGAGCCATCAGTCAATTATGCTCCTTGCAGTCAGGGATACAGGGGTACATTTTCGTGACTGCAATAAAAGGAGACAAAGCCTGTGACAATGGTCTGCTGGTAAAAGTCTCTCCAAAACGAAAGCTTTTAATTGTACTATTTGACAATTTCTTTGGTGTAAATATTTTCACTATTCTGTTTTTCAAGCTAACAAAGGTGTATCAAATGATTGGTAAAATTTCTGAATGAGAGATTAAAGATTAAAAATTCTGATAATCTGCTCTTGTGACATAGCATCAGCCAGCTCCAGCATACCACTCCTTGTAAAGTTTGACCCCACAGACAAAACCAAAGCCAATGTTTATTAGATTGTTTTCATAATAGAAATCCTTATGTTTTACTTTTTCCTAAAGTAAGATGATTGTCTAAAAGCTACTGATGGGACAGGAGGCAGAGAAATTCTGGACAGAAAACGGCGGGTCCCTGGTGAAGCCCCAACCTCAAGCCTAAAAGCCTGAGACCACAGTCCAAAGTAAGAACTTCTATCCCTGTTTTCCCGCTCAAATGTTGCTTTTTCTAAGCTGCCCATGGCCCTGCTCCACCCCATTCTGTGCCTGTAAAGACCCAACACTTAGCAAGCAGAGAAGAGAAGTAGCTGGACATTGGGGACTATGGCTAGATGTCAGAGAGAAGTGGCTGGACATCAAAGGGACAGCTTGATGGCATAGCCTTGGAGAAGAATACTGCTGGAGACAGCTGGACTTCAGGGGAAGATTATCTTCCCGCCCTGTCCCCTTTTCAGCTCACCTTTTTACTGAGAGCCACGTTCATCGGCAATAAAATCACCCATATCCTTCAATTCGTTTGTGCAACCTCTTTTTTTTGGATGCTAAACAAGAGCTTGGGAGCCAGAAGTGTGGATACAAAAGGCTGTCAAAGGCAGAAGATCCACTGAGCTGTTAACACTTAAGCTGTCTGTGGACAGCAGAGCTAAAAGAGCACAGTAACACGCTTTCTGAAACTTCGGGGTCACAACACCCTGCTGTAGATGCTGCTGTGGGGCCTGCACAGAGTTTGCCCCTGACAGTGCCCAAAAGTGCTCACCCCAAATCCTGTACCTGCTCACCTGTGTGCTCCCTCCTGCAAGGAGTGGAACACAGTGGGTCTCTGTAAGTGGAGCTCACTCCTGCCAGCACTGAAGTGGACAGCTGTTTCCAGCATGCATGCAATCCAGCCCTCACCTCATTCACTCATGCACACCCTTCTGCAAGGAGTTGAGAACTGTTGGCTGAGTAAATGATGTACCCTGTTGTGAGTCCTGTGAAGGGGTCAGGGAAATGTCCTGCTTCAGTGGGGGCCTATCCAAGATATGCAAGAAGGGTGAGTAAATGCAGATCAGCCAGATCTGTCTCTTCACTTCTTTTCGAAGACTTCTTGTCCTCAGACTTCCCTCTGAGCTATGCCATTTGCAGGGGACAGGATGCAACCCTGTTACCTCTCTTTCTGATGCAAGAAATGTTTGCTCTGTTTCCCTTCATGGAAGTTCTAGCCATCTTGTGGGACCAGAATAAAGTCCTGGGGCAATTGTAGGCATCGGGCCAAGGCCACTCAGTGTTGCTGGAAGGCCCCTAGAGTGGCTCCACTTCCCAGCTGCCCATTAGGACATTAACCAAGAACCCTAGATTTTTCTATACCTTTCTTCTTCTTTCCCCTTCTTTCACAGTTTGACATGACTCCTATCTTTTTGTTCATAATACTAAGGGTTTTATTGCAAACTCATTTACTAGTTAGAATGAGCGTTTGGCCCATCCAACAGATATGCGATTCAGAATAATGTGATTTCCATCTGTATTAGTCAGGGCTCTCTGAAGAACGGGACTAATAGGATACATTGGGTATATGAAAGGGAGTTTATTAAGTAGTATTGACTCACATGATCACAAGGTGAAGTCCCACAATAGGCCATCTGCAAGCTGGGGAGAAGGAAGCCAGTCCGAGTCGCAAAACTTCAAAAGTAAGGAATTCGACAGTGTAGCCTTCGGTCTGTGGCCAAAGGCCCAAGAGCCCCTGGCAAACTACTGGTGTAAGCCCAAGAGTCCAAAAGCTGAAAAGCTGAGAGTCCAATGTCCAAGTGTAGGAAGGAAACAGCACCGGAGAAAGATGGAGACCAGAAGACTTAGCCAGTCTAGTCTTTCTATGTTCCTGTGCTTGCTTTTATCCTAGCCACACTGGCAGCTGATTAGATGGCGCCCACCCAAATTGAGAGTAGGTCTGCCTCTCCCAGTCCACTGACTCAAATCTTCATCTCCTTTAGTAACACCCTCACAGACACACTCTGGAACAATACTTTGCATCCTTCAATCCCATCAAGTTGACACTCAATATTAACCATCACACCATCTGTTTTTATGGATGCCATCCTTGCCTCCACCGCAACAGCTGCAGGCTCACATGGTACATGGTGGCTCCCACCCTCACCCCCACCCCTCCCAGCTGAGGCGCTTGGGCATGTCTGCAGCATGCATGTGCTGTGCCCAATGGCAACACGGGGTGGGAGAGAACTGTGGCGGCTGCCCAGGCCCCAAGCCAGTCTCAGGGACCATGGGCCCCACACGATTGGTTTGCCAGTGTTTTTCATTTGCTGCCTCTGCCACATGCCCATAGAGTCTTTCCTCCCCTGGCTGAGGGTTCCAGCTCAGTCTGAACCAGAGGAAGGTTACAGTGATTAAAGGAACCCATTTGCATACAGCAAGAGGTTCTTCCTTACCTTGTGTTATTTTTTCTCTTTCCTTTTCTATAAAAGAGGGTTCTTTTCCTACCTCATCACTCTGCTTATGATAAAGAAGCAGCAGAAGAACAACCCCACTGGGTAATAACTGCAAATTTGGCAAGACCTATCTGGGACTTAATCTAAATGAATCTATGTACTCGCTGAGACACCTTTTTGTCCCAAACTCGATTCCAAACTTCGGGTTGAAGCCCTAGGAAGGAAAACCAGATCTGAGTGATCCAAAGCCAGGCAACAGGCACAGTATAGATGGGAAGGACTAATTCCTGCTGATTAAGCCCCTGCTTCATAGAAAGAGGGCATGCTCCATGGCACAGATAAGGCACAGGGAACCCAAAGGTTGCCAACAGTAGGGGGAATGGAAGCTTAGATGAGTGTGGATAATTCCTATTCTCTAGGCCATTCCTGCTTCATGGGTGCAGGCTACACTGGAACCCATGGGTGGTATCCATCTAAGGTTGCTGGGACTAGGTGATAAAAAGAAGAGAAATGTGGGACATTGATTTTCTCTGTTTCTCATACCTTGAATTTTCACTGAAAGAGGAAAGGGAAAAAAGGGATGCCTATTTTCCTCTCTTTCAAAATGGGCAACCAATTATCTTCATCATCTTCAGTCTATACTCCTCTGGAGTGTATCTTGAATCCCTGAGACAGCTTTGACCCTTAGCCTCTGGAGGAAGAATGCCTCATAACCCTCTGCACAAAGGTTTGGCCAAATTACAATCTGCAGGGAAGACTGGCTTGGCTTCAGGAAGGAACCATTCATCTCTATACCATCCTGTAGATGGACCTTGTCTTTAAACCTGAGGGCAAACGGTCTGAGTCTCCGTATGTGCAGGCTTTCTTTACCTTGCAGGGTAATCCAGATCTTTGTCAACAGTGTATGATTGATCCAGTTCTCCTGTTTGCCATCTCAAGAGAGGTTACAAGGGGCAATCCCAGGAAACTAAAGAAACAACCCACAGAGGCCCCTCCAGCAGGGGAGCCAGCTCCCTCTTGCCTGCTCCTCTTGGTCCACCCCATCCTCTCTATCCAGTTTCTCTCTCTTGCTTGACCCCTCCTAGAAATCCTCACCCTAGATAAGCCCCGGTCTCACTCTTGCCCCTCCAACAGATGCCTGGTGAATTTGGTCCCAGGAAGGTGCAGGTTCCCTCTTCTCTACAGGACTTAAAGCAAATTAAGGGGGATCTTGGCAAGTTTTCAGATGATGGTGACAGATATGTAGAGGCTTTTCAGAACTTAACTCAAGTATTTGAACTCTCCTGGAAAGACATTATGTTACTTTTGAATCAAACCCTGACTAACACTGAGAAGCAGGCCTCTCTGCAAGTGGCAGAGAGATTCGGAAATGAGCTTTGCACCACATATAGCGTGAGGAAAGAAGTCAACCTTTATCCAACTGAAATGGAAGGAGTACCATTGGATAATTCTAAATGGGATCCCAGTGACAAGATGGGAGAATGGAAGAGGAGAGACTTTCAGGTGTGCAAAATGGAGGGATTGTGTAGGACTAGAACTAAGCTTCTCAATTATTCTAAGCTATCCATGATAGACTAGGGATTTGATGAGAATCCCACTGCCTTCCTGGAAAGGCTAAGAGAGTCCTTGGTAAAGCACAACTCTCTATCTCCTGATTTAGTCAATGGACAGCTAATCCTAAAGGAAAAATTTATTACTCAGGCAGCTCCTGAGATCAGGAGGAAGCTGCAGAAACAGGCCCTGGGACCAAACAGTACTTTAGAGAACCTCCTGAAAGCAGCCACCTGTCTTTTACAATAGGTCACTGGAATAGATTCTTGAATTTATTATATCCAAGTAAAGGCCTGGGAAGCTGATGGATTTACCTCCATAAACCCAAGAGAACTCATAGTACCAATATAAAGAGAGTGGGGACCTCAAGCTAAAAATTACAAAAGATAAGTGTTAATACTTAACTTTCCATAAATATCCTCTTATAGTCTTGACTATGATTGCTGCTTTTACTTTTATTATGTTCTATACCATGGGGTATACTATTGTTTCAGGAAGGGGTAGTATATTTTAGTTCTTATTTCCGCAAACTTTGTCACTAGATTATCTCCTTTTAACCCCTTTTTGTATAATACACATATTCGATCCATGCATACTTGCCTCTATAAAACTTGCTTCTTCTCACCTAGAGGCCATCAAACTCCAAAGGGTCATGTAACTAGAGCCTCGGACAATGGCTCCCTTTTACCAGCGACCCTTAGGTAAACCTCTGAGAAAAATCTGACTGCTGTTTTCTTCAAAACCATGTCCCCTGTCAGCAGGAAGTAGCTAAGGTTGGTCATTGTCTGTATTCTAATGGCAGTTAGATGTGCCTCTTTGAGAGGGGAAAGGATGGGGACAAGAGGCAGAGAAATTCTAGAAAAGGGCGGGTCCCTGGTGAAGCCCAACCCTCAAGCTGAAAAACCTGAGACCACAGCCCAAAGTGAATACTTATAACCCTGTTTTCTCACTGGAACTTTGCCTTTTCCTAAATCTCCCATGGTTCCACCCCACCCCATCCTGTGCCTATAATTACTCCAGACTCAGCTGGCAGAGGGAAGAAGCAGCTAGACATTAGGGACTACAGCTGGAAGTCAGAGAGAAGCGGCTTGATGTCAGAGTCAGAGAGGCAGTTTGTCTTCATAACTCTGGAGAAGAGTCATTGGTGGAGATGGCTGGACTTCAGGGGAAGATTACTTCCCCTTTTCAGCCCCCCTTCCCACTGAAAGCCGCTTTCATTGGCAATAAAATCCCCCATATTTACCATCCTTTAGTTCATTCAGGCAACCTCATTTTTCATGGACACCTGACAACAGCTCAGGAGCCACAAGTGTGACTAAAGGCTTCACAGTGGCCCTTTTCCCTAGCTGGCAGAACACAGCCACCTCACATGAAAAGACAGAAGGCACACTGAGCTGTTAACACTTAAGCTGTTTGTGGATGGGAGAGCTAAAAGAGGACTGTAACACGCCCTCTGGGGCTTCAGGAGTCACAGGCACCACCCCTTTCATGCTGCTGTAAAGCCTACATAGAGTTTGCTCCTGCCAGTGCCTAAAAGTGTTTGCCCTGGCTCCTGCACCTGCTCACCTGTGCACTCCCTCCTGAAAGGGGTGGAACATAGCAGGTGCAAGTGAGTGGAGTTCTCTCCTGCTGGCGCCAAAGCAGCCAGCTGGTTCCAGGGCTCCTGTAATCCAGTTCCTGCCTCATTCTCCAGCGTGCTCCTTCCCACAAAGAGTTGCGAGCTGCTGACTGAGTAAATGAGGCACCCCTGTTACGAGTTCTGTGAAAGGGTCAGGGAAATATCCTGCTTCACTACCAAAAGAGATGCTTCCTTTGGTAGGCTGACAGAACTATTAGGGAGGATAGTTTTATTTCTTTGTGCACTTCCTGGGAATCCTTGCTACTTGTAGCACATACGTGAGATAATTTCTCTGTGTCCTTGCTTTGGCATCTCCACCTTGGTAAAGCCAGGTTTGCACTGTTTCTTATTATGATTTCCTTTTCTTCCCTTTTTGACACAGTAAGATCACCTGGATGTTGCTCAAAATAGTGGCATGTAATAATTTGTAAACATTTGGAGAACAGACGAGATTGGGTTTGTTCAGTATGTATGGCCACAGAGAGGACAAGATATATAATAAATATTATATATTATATCTTGGATTATGCATTGACTATGTTGATCTATTATCTATCTAACATCTATCATTCAAGAAGAAAGATGTTATCTTAACCCCCTCTCCTC
Organism: Sapajus apella; assembly: GCF_009761245.1. Lineage (NCBI taxonomy): Eukaryota > Metazoa > Chordata > Mammalia > Primates > Cebidae > Sapajus > Sapajus apella. The sequence continues at coordinate 1,571,396 of NW_022437061.1, forward strand.
TCAAAAAAGGAGTGTGTCAATACATGTTCAGAAAGAATGGCGAGCACGTACCATTTTGTTGATAAAATACGTTTTATCTAATTTGATAGTGTAGCTATTATTGTCTCTTCTACCTCACAGGTCCACATGGTAAGATGTAGTCTGAATAGCTGATGTTAATGTGCCTCAAATTAATTCATGCGTTCATCCTAGGGACTCCTGGTGAGAGTAAAGAAGTGCTATTTGTTGGACACCAACACTGAACACTGTACTAAGTGCTATATTACAAAGGTGTAGGATCATTGTTGTCCATGCTCTTTCAGAATAAATGAAAACAAAGCAACATGAGAGAAACACAGAGAGGAGAGCTCTGACCTTTGACTCAGGAGCCTTCACTGGTCCCACACACATCACATGAGGGACTCTTCATGAAACAGTTGTAAAACACTGACTTCCTTAAAACTTTCCTCCAGTGACTTGCGTAATTATTGCTAATTTGTGAAAGCCATCTTCCACTTTGGAAATATATATAGTTAGTACAACTTTACAAATTTATGTTATTTTTACAAAGCTTCTAAACAGCACCAGCGCAGGGACTATGCTGTGGGCTAAACATTGCCCCCTATTCCTAAATTCATATGTTAAAGTCTTCAACTTCGGTGTCTCAGAATGAATCTCAACAGTATTGCAAATTTTATAGTCCTATAAAATAATTCCACTTGAGTTTTCTTTTTTGTCATAAAAATGTGAAAACATTTTATTCTATGTACAATAATGTACACAAATTTAAATAGGTCACCAAAGAGACCAGAAGTAATTGAAGAAGTATATTTGCAGTAGCACATCACAGTAAACAGAAAACCATTCACAGATTCAACATTGATAGTGTTTTTGTGCTTGGTTACATACTGAAGGTGAAGGATATTATTCCATTTTGGATTAACTGAATTTTAAACAAGTACCTCAATGATTAATAAATGCTATTTTAATTATTCAGTATCATCATTAAGTTCTTCAGCTGCTGTGCCTATGTGCAGAATCACTCCATTTCTTTCTCTTTGCTCGAATTACACCATGTAATCATTATTTGCTTGCACTTCTTGAATTTTCTACGCAGGCTTTAAAAAGTTGTCTGGCACACTGTAGCATCAATGTTAATTGTCTTGTACTTTGTTAATTCGGATCAATTTTCTGAGTTCCTTAATTTATTTTTGTTACTTTGTAGTAATACAGTCCCAAAGTAATAATCACATGCATTTATGTGGAGATTTTTTGAGAACTTGAAAGAAGTTTCAGTGCCCTAACATCCAGGAATAAAAGATAATTAAGTAATTTTAATGTGTCTGAGTTACTGGGGCTGTAGCAAGAATATATAAACAGTTAAGAACCCATTTAATAGATTGGCCATATTTTCTATCTTATCACTTAGAATAAATATAATGAAGTGCTAAATATCTTTTAAGTAGATATATCTTTCTGGATAATTCATGTTGTGTTAAGGGTCATTACATGTACCCAGTAAATTTAATTCCTAATATCCTGGGCCCTCAAGCATAAGGTATACAATCTCCCTATGTGTGTGCTATTTATTTTCATCTAATTATAAAAACTCTTGCTTCATGATGACAACAGTAAAATAATGTATTATAGGCATTTTTAAAAATTTTGATTTTAAAATAATTTTAAGAGTTATAAACATTATACAGACTTCACTTATACATACTTCACTTAAGTTCTAATGTTAACAACTTTTTTGATCATGGTATATTTATAAAAACTTATATCATCTCTTTTTCTTCTTTTTTTTTTTTGAAACACTGTTGCTCAGGCTAAAGTGCAGTGGCATGATGCTTGTTCACTGCAGTCCCAAACTCCTGGGTTAAGCAATCCTCCTGCCTGGGATTCTAGGACTACAGGTGCACACTACCATGCCTGGTTAATTTTTTATTTTTTGTAAAATGTAGTCTCACTATGCTGCACAGGCTGGACTTGAACCCCTAGCCCTCAAGCAATCCTCCCACTTGGGCTTCTCAAAGCACTGGGATTACAGGTGTGGGCCACCATCCTGGCTTCTTTCTCATTTCTTAGCCTATTGTGACCTTGATGCTTTTGATGAATATTGGTCAGATATTTTGTAGAATATCTCTCAATTGGAGTTGTCTGATGCCCCAGTTATGGATTTTAGGAAAAATTATACAGAGGTAAAGCACTTTTCTCATGATAACAACATTATGTTTTAACTGGTGATGTTAACATTGATCATGCGGTTAAAGTGCTGTCAGACAAGTTTCTTCTCTGTAATGTTACTATTTTTGCTTTCTATACCCTATGTGTTAGAAAGGAGTCACTAAGTCTGTTCCACACTCAAGAGGTAGAAAATTAAGCTCTACCTTGAAGAATTTGTGGCCACACGTTCACATCAAAACAATAATTAACAAATATTTTAAAGAAAATACTTTGAGGCTATTGGCATTTATTTTTAATAACCTTATTAGATATAATTTGTATTAAGACTACAGTTTTAAAAGTTCTAAACTATATTGTGATTTTATAGACTAATCATCATAGCTAACACAGGGTACATATTCTGTGCCAGGCATTTGTTCTAAGTGTTCTACCTTTATTGTAAATCTATGAGGTAAGTACCATTAGTTTTTATATTTAATAGATATAAATGCTGAAGTGCAGAGAACTTACATAATGCACTCATTATTATATGGCTAGGAAGCTACATAGCTGGAATTCAAACCTAGAAAGTGTCAGTCTGGTACAAAGCCTGCTTTTCCCTGTCAAACATTACGCTACCTTGCATTTCTATGAGATAAATAAGTAAAAAGATACATGAAAGTATATTGAAATAAAAGGACATGTATATAATATTGAACAGTAAGGCTTGACTCTCAGGATAGATGTAAATTAAATTGTAGAACTTTTCTACTGAGATTCAGTGGAATTCAAAGTGTCACATCTAAACAGTCTAACATTCATTTTAACACAGTGAAAATTTCATTCTTCTGCAGTAGGTATCTAGAATATATAGGTATCTAGAATGTATAGATATCTGGAATATGTAGGCATCTAGAATATATAGGTATTTAGAATATATAGGTATCTAGAATATAACTGCTACTCATCAATTAAAACTTCCCCAAAGACTCCAATAGAGAAATGGACAAGAATATAAATAGGCAATTCACAGAAACTTAATAGATAATTAGTTTCACTAGTTATCAAAGAAAATCAAAGTTAAACCACTATGAGACAGCATTTTAGATCCATCAGATGGTCAACAACTGGTAAATCTGATAACACTGAATTTTGGTGAGGATATGGGAAAATGGAAATTCAGACATGGCAGGGGTAAATATAAATGCACATAACTTTGGAAATTGGTGATACCTAATGAAAGCTGATACACACAACTGACCCCAGCATTATCTGTTCTGTGTCTGCACTAGAGAAATCTACAACCATGTACATAATGTAGATGTTGGGGGATAGATGTAGCAAACCACCATGCATGTGTATATATATATATATGTAACAAACCTGCATGTTCTGCACATGTACCCCAAAACTTAAAGTATAATAAAATTTTTTCAAGAAAAAAAAGAAGTCGCTGTAAGGATGCTTGTGAAGCACTGTTGGTAACAGCAAAAACTATTGCTCAGGAGTTAAAGTCATAAACAGTGCAATGATACAGAGTTAAAATGAAACAACTCAATCTAACTAGTTTAACAAGGGTAAGCCTTTAAACATGCTTTTGAGTAAAAAAGAATACAAAATACTATATTCAGTACAATGTCATTCATGTTGATGTCAAAGCACTAAACATTATACAGAGAAACATAAATATACGGTAAAAGTTCAGAACATTAGTGAGAATGAGTCTATCATCACAGGATTTGAGCAGTGAAGAGAGAAAATAACTGGTGAATGGGACTTTAATGTCTGTGTGTTTTTTTAATAAAAAAGATTGGAATCAATTATAATCAAATATTCATAGAGCTAATCTCAGAGGTGTAGACAGGTAATGGTTATATGCACGTATATTTTACTTCTTTGAATAAAAGATTTCATAATAGAACTTCGAAAAGGGTAGTATGTGTGGAATTTTTTTCTTAGCAGGGAAAAATAAGGGGATTTAAATCATTTCTTCATCAAAAAATCCCTTTGAACTTTTATTTGCCAAACTTCCTTCTTCCTTGTTATGAGGATTAGTAACTCCAAACCATATTTACTTCTGTGGTTTCATTCTGAAAAAGAAAATTTGCCTGGTTTAGATAAAGCCTTCCATTAACTTAGATTCTGAGCTAGAGGTTATAAAGGAAGTTGTTATTTTATCTGGCAGAGATAAAGGGAAAAGCCAAAATATTTTGATGTGGACATAGCTTCTGGAGAAATGCCAAAAAGATCACTGAGTCTGTGATCTTTCATGGTGTCCACAATGTGGGCCTTGAAATGACACCAGTGCTGCCTACCACATGGTGCAGGTGTCTCTGGAGCTGAGTAGAAACATTCTGAAAACATGCATGTTGCTGTCCTGGGATCAATGGTCAACACTCAACGCACTGCTCTTCTGCGGTTTCAAAATTGTTCTTAAACTTACTTTGCATGGCTATCTCAATGTTTATAAATCAAAGAAAGCCACCTACCGGTTGCTACTGATGGTACACTGCATGTTAATTTATTATTTTTGGCTTACCTAATATACTTATATTTTATAAAATGGATTTTTAAGGTATAATTGTATCAAAGTGTGCAATTTTGGCTAGAGACGCAAAAGCTTTGTCTCCATATATAAAGACGGTAACTCCTATCTTATGTACTCATCTTCAATACCTTTACTGGTATTGAAAATATGTTCCTTATTACTTATCATGGCAGTTCTATTAAACACAAAAATTTATGATGTTTTTTCAGAGATTAAAAAACATATCATCTGTTTTATTTGAAATATTTGTAATCCAAAGAAATGCTTACTGAAAATTGTGGTTCAACACGTAAAATGTCTATTTAATATATTTTACATAAAGCCTCCAGAAGTTGAATAAAGTTGATTTTAAGTTAATTAATCTCATAAATCACTGTAGAATAAACAAAAGATTATAAATACAATAAATAAAAGCATGCTTCTTTTGTTTATTGGATATACTTAATTGGAAGTAAATAATGTATGTTGAGCCTAAACAAATAAAACTTTACTTCTAAATTGTATTTTAAGATTAAGGAGAAAAAGCTATAAAATAATTAACATATTTTTATTTCTCCATGTTTTAAATTTGTAAAACTTTATTTTAATAGTGATGAAAAGTCACTAAATCTTTATAAAGTTAGTCTTTTTTTGCTTTAATGTTTATAAACTGCACTGTACCATGTATCTTTAAAACATAATATATTCAAATTATATTTTCCAAGAGAGCAGGCTGTCGGTTAGTCATCTTTGTAATTTGTCATGCCATTTTCTGGGATGACAATTTCAGTTTGGCTTGTTGCCATCTAGGCCTCAAAAACAGCAAATGAGGAAAGAAAATGTGAGAAATTGTCTCATATTTTATGGATGGCTGAGTGAGTGAATCAACCTAGGATACTGCAGCATTGCCTGCAGTGTGTCTGCATCTGTGAAACTGCTGAAATTCTGGTTGCAGCAACTGATGGAGTCTGTGCAACATTCATGGCTTCAAAAGGGTGTTGGCTTTTCTCCCCAGATTTAAGAACTGCAATTTTTAATAAAGGTGACACGTCATTTTCCATTTATGACAAATCCTAGGAGTTGCTATATTGGTATTTGATTTGAATAAGAATATAAAAAAGAAGATCCAAGTATACCGTCTACAAAGTAAAAACATATCCTTTTAAAGTGTTGTGTTTGATGAGTTTCGATAAAGATATCAACTCATGTAGCCACTGCCACAACCAAGATGAGGAATATTTCCCTTATGCTCCCAGAGTTCCCTCTTGCCCATTTTTAGTTGGTCACTCTTTCCCCTACCAGTCCCAGGTAACCACTAATCTAATTTTACCACAATAGAATTTAATAGAAATAGTATAATGCACTATGTACTCTCATTGTCTGACTTTCACTCAGCATAATATTTGTGAAATTCATCCAACTGTTTGTGCAGTTGCTCATTCCTTTTAGTCTCTGAGTAGTATTCCATACTATGAGGTTATACCACAATCTTTCATACTTTCATTGTTCTTAGTTTTTTATTTTGCTGAATGAAGTTGCTATGAATATTTATGTCCAATACTTTTTGGACATATATGCTTTTATTTCTCTTGGATAAATACCTAGAAGTGAAATTACTGGGTTATGAACCTGTATAGATAATTTTAAAAGAAATTGACAGACTGAGTTAAGAAATTGGAAAGGATTTAAAAAATTTTTTGAAACACATGAAAATGGAAACACAATGTATCAAAACCTATAAAATGCATTTTTTAAAAGTACTAAACTTGGTGAAATAAGCACTTTTTTTTTTGAGATGGAGTCTGTCTGTCGCCCAGGCTGGAGTGCAATGGCTCAATCTCTGCTCACTGCAACCTCCGCCTCTTGAGTTCAAGGGATTCTCCTGCCTCAGCCTCCCAAGTAGTTGGGATTACAGGTGCCTGTCACCACACCCAGCTAATTTTTTTTTTTTTTTTTTTTTTTTTGTATTTAGTAGAGACAGGGTTTCGCCACATTGGTCAGGCTGGTCTCAAACTCCCGACTTCAGGCGATCCACTTGCCCCAGCCTCCCAAAGTGCCAGGATTGCAGGTGCGAGTTACCGTGCCCAGCCAAATTTGCACATTTTATACACTGCATTGAACTTCATAGGAAAACTTGTCTCCTGTAAAAGACTTTTGAATACAAATTTGTTCAGCCATCTCTAATACTACACATGCCTGTACTTGTCCAATTGTGAGGCCTCCCCAGCCATGTGGAACTGCTAGAGTGCAGTGGCGTGATCTCGGCTCACTGCAACCTCCACCTCCCAGGTTCAAGCAATTCCCTGCCTCCTAAGTAGCTGGGATAACAGGTGTGAGCCACAGCGTCCAGATGAAACAATTTCTTAATAAGCCTTTATGTAACAACTAACCTGACATCAGAATACCTGAAGAAAACATTGCAGGGACTGAGATGAGAAACATAGGCAACAGCAACAGAAGGGAAAGAATTTAAAAATCAGTTTTTTTTGTCCTTGGAATATTATGTGTTTGAATTGAAGACAGAGAGAAGGAAGCAAGAAGGGAATGGTTCAAGGCCAAAATGGTCATATTTAGAAGATACCTCAAATTATACCCACTATTATGTGTGCAATTTAGGTTATATGAAATTTCTAGTCTTTCTATGTATTTAGAAGTGCTTGATGCATTTAAATGTAAAAGTAATAGAATAACACTTTTTATAAATAGCTATTAAAAACTGATGGGAAATACTGTGTTTAGAAGTGGAATTGTTAAACCACCTTTTGAACAGTGAACAGTGAACTTTCTGCACTTGTTCATTGGGTTGAGGGAAATGGGAGGTAAGAAAATGTAAAAGGTATTTTGCTAGTGTGTACTACAAAATGTTAACTTATCCATTGTCCTATATGCCCAAATGACCTTGACAGTGCATTTTATTTAACTTAGCTATACTATATATATTGTGTATATACTGGACAAATGATTCCTAATTTTATAATATCTAGTCACTAGATATTAGATATTGTCAATGTTTAACAAAGGAGCATTAGTAACTAACACATTTTGTACATTTTGTGTTGAGATGTATAAAAAGACTGTATTTTGAAAAGGACTTCAGGAAGTGAAATGATAGCATCAGCTCTGACACATGTACCCATATTTACCGGGTTGGTGGTAGAGAGGAGTTGAAAGAAATAAAGGATTCTAGACCAGAATGTTTCCATTCAGAAAACATTTTCAAATATAACAGTTGTTACATGTGTGTAGTTTATTCAAAACTACTGTGTATATAGTAAAGAGACTTAAGTCTTTATTTGAAACATCTAGTCTTTCTAGGTATTTAGAAGTACACAAAACATGTTAAAAGTAAAGGTAGTAAATAACATTTTATAGATATCCTTTTGATATAAAATATTGTCTTTTGGAAATTGATCAAAGCACTCCTCTGAGCAGTACACATTATTTGTGCTGGGATAGGGAGGAAGGAGAAGAAGAAAGTGCAAAGGTCTTTATGCCGGTGTGTTTATGGTGAGGCACAATTGGCTACTGTTCCTTATATCTACATTTTCTTTTACTTTGCTGTATATATATAGTATATATAAATGGACAAATGTATCCTAATTTACAAAATCTAGTCTTTCTAAATATTAAAAGTAGAGGTTAGTAAACTAAAAAATTGAGAACACTTTGTTTTAAAGTTCATAAGAAAGACTATACCTAAAAACACTTACAGAAGTGAAATTGTTAAAATCCTGTCTAAGGATTACAAATGCTTATACCTGTCCACTGGGTTGACAGAGCTAGGAAGTGGTAGGGTAGGCCAGAATGTTCTTATTCAAAAGACAGTTTCAAATTACAACCTGTGTTATGTATGTGCATCATTTATTTAATGCTACTGTGTCTATGGTGGAAAACTTCAGTCCTATTTAAAACATCTAGTCTTTCCAGATGCTTAAAAGTATTCAACATAGGTTAAAAATAGAGGGCTAAAGTAACAACCTGAAGCACTTTTTTTTTGGTTATTTCCCAGGAATGGTTGTGCTTGGGAATGCAATTGTTAAACTTGATGTTTGGAGAGTAGGCTGGCTGTTTATTGGGTGGTAGCCAGTGGGAGGAGGAGGAAGTATGCAGGGAGAAGTTTGATTAGGTCAGTGTTTTAACCATTGTTCTATATCAGCGGTTTAGTTAATATTGTTGTGTATTAAAGGTTAAATAAGTCCTAATTCCCAAAGTATGTTAAAAGTAGAGGTAGTAAAACAATTCCTACATAAATGTCCTCTCGTTGGTTTTGGGGAAGACCTGTCTTCTGGGAGTGACCTTTGTTAATCCACCTCTTAGAACTAGATGTAGGCCTACACTTAGTCACTGGGATAGAGAAAAAGGGAAAAGAGGAAGAGTGAGGGGAAGGACTCTTTGTTAGTATCTCTATGTATAGAAGATGATTTTAGATGACATATTAGTCCGTTCTCATGCTGCTAATAAAGACATGCCCGAGACAGGGTAATTTATAAAGGAAAAAGTCTTAATTGACTCACAGCTTAGCATGGCTGGGTATGCTTCAGGAAATTTACAATCATGATGGAAAGTGAAGGGGAAGCAAGACATCTTCTTCCCAGGGTAGCAGCAAGGAGGAGTGCAAGCAGGGGAAATGCTAGACGCTTATAAAACCATCAGATCTTGTGAGACTCATTGATTATCAGGAGAACAGCATGGGGGAAATGGCCCCCATGATTCAATTACCTCCACCTGGTCCTGCCCTTGACATGGGGGGATTACGGGGATTGCAATTCAAAGTGAGATTTGGGTGGGGACACAGAGCCAAACCATATCAGATGATAACCGTACATCTATATGAGCGTTATTAGTAAAGTGCCTATGTTTATTGTGAATAAATTTAATTATTTTGTAACATCTAAGCTTTATAAATGTCCTGGGGTAACAATGTATGATAAAAAAGTAGAGCTAGTGAATTAACAAATTTGTGAATATATTTTTGTTACGATTGTTAGAAAAGATACATCTTGAACATAGAATTATTAAACTGCCTTTGAATAGTGTGTGTAGAGATATGTTCATTAGGTTGGCATCAGGGGGATAGAAGCAAATACAAAGGGAAAGATGTATGCAGCTGTTTTTCATATTTACATTTTGACAATAGCCATTGATGCATGTGCATCTCTTGTGGCTGTACTATAGCAATACATTAAGTAATTCAATGGAAAAATACATTCTTACCAATATTTTAATGACATAGATCTGCTAATAAATTCTCTTAGAAACATATTAGTATATTCTGTTTCTTTATGTTTCATTTTAAATTGAGGATTAAGAGAATTCAGTATTTTAATGTGAACTCTTTTAATGCTTTTACCTAGAGGCATGTTGTTATTTTTGTCTTCTACAAAATTTTTACCCAAAGAAAGGCAGAATTATGTTTTTGTTTTTGTTTTTTTCTTACAGATTTAGTTGGTTTGGTGTATTATTATTATTTTTTTTAAGTTGGAGTCTCACTCTGTCGCCCAGGCTGAAGTGCAGTGGTGTGATCTTGGCTCACTGCAGCCTCTGCCTCCCAGGTTCAAGCAATTCTCCTGCCTCAGCCTCCCAAGTAGTTGGGATTACAGGTGCCCACCACCATACCAGGCTAATTTTGTATTTTTAGTAGAGATGAGGTTTATCCATGTTTACCAAGCTGGCCTCAAACTCCTGGCCTCAGTTGATTTGCCCAGCCTCTCAAAGTACTGGGATTACAGGCATGAGCCACTGAGCCTGACCATGGTGTGGAGTATTTTTGATTATCAGAATACTCATATAGCTTTATGACTTTTAATTGGTAAATATTCATGATAGTCATTGTGAGTATTTAGTAGGAATCATGAAAAGCCATGATACATACCATACAATATAAATCCCATAAAATTGGATGCTGTATCTATACACACACAGGACCTAGAAGGACACATCAGGCTGTAAACTGCTTGTGATTGTGGATGGCTTTGTCCCTTGCTTCTTGTGCTTTTTGGTTTCCTATTATGTGCATGTTAACTTTTAAAAAATAAAGGTGATTTTTAAAGCCTGGGGAAAAAGTAGCACAAAGTGCGAAGCTAATAGCAACAAACACCTTCATCAGACAAATAGAAAATTTTAAATAAGTAACTTAATTAATGCACCTCAAGGAAGTAGAAAAGCAAGAACAAACCAAACCCAAAATATTAGCAGAGAGGAAATAGTAAAGATCCAAACAGAAATAAATAAAATTAAAAATAAAAATAATAGAAAAGATCATCATAACAAAAATTTCATTTTTTGAAAAGAAAAACCAACAAATCTTCAGCTAGATGACAAAAGACAAAAGAAGATCCAAATAAATAAAATCAGAGATGAAAAGGAAATATTGTAGCTGATATGACAGAAATACAGAGAGGTTCCGTAGTGATGATTGTGAACGACTATATGCCAACAAATTGGAACATCTAGATGAAATGGATGCATTCCTGGGCACATACAACCTACCAAAACTGAATAATGAAGAAATAAAATAAATCTGAAAAGACTAATAATCAGAAACAAGATTGAATCAGTACCAAAATATTTCCAATGAAGGAAAGTCCAGGACTAACAGACTTCTCTGCTAAAATTTAAGGAAGAATTAATACCAATTCTTCTCAAACTATTTTTAAAAATTGAAGGGAAGAGAATTCTTCCAAACTTATTCAACAGAACCACCATTATTAGGATACAAAAACCAGACAAGAACACAATACAAAATAAAATTACACGCCTGTATTTTTGATGAACACAGATGCAAAAGTTCTGAACAAAGCATTAGCAAACCAACTCCAACAACACATCAAGAAGATTATATGCCACGATCAAATGGGATTTATTCCAGGGATGCAAAGGTGATTCAACCTATGCAAATCAATAAGCATGATACATCACGTCACCACAACCAAGAACAAAAATCATATGGTCATTAATAGATGCAGAAAGAGCATCTGATAGAATTCAACATCTCTTCATAATAAAAACTCTTACCAATTAGGTATGGAAGGAATATACCTGAAAATATGTATTTTTTTGGCCATATGTGACAAACCCACAGCTACCATACTGAATAAGAAAAAAGTTGAAAGCATTTACCATAAGACAAGAATGCCCACTTTCACTACTTTCATTCACCAACACAGTACTAAAAGTCCTGACCAGACAATTAGTCAAGAGAAAGAAATAAAGAGCATCCAAGTTGAAAATGAAAGAGTCATATTGTCCTTATCTGGAGATGTCATAAGCTTATATTTAGAAAACTCTAAAGATGCTACCAAAAAAATAGAATTGAAACAAATTCATTAAAGTTTCATGCTACAACAAAAATCAACATACAAAACTTAGTAGTATTTCTATATATCAACAACGAATATTCTGAAAAAGAAATCAAGAAAGCAATCCCATTTGCAATAGGTATAAAAAGCCCAATAATTTTAATCAGAAGAGAAGAAAGATATCTACAGTAAAATACCAATGAAAAAATTTAAGAGGACATGGATTGTAAGAATTAATATTGTTAAATTTCCATACTTTCCAAAACAATCTACAAATTAAATATAATCTCTACCAAAATACCGTGACAATCTTCCCAAAAATATTGAAAAAAAAGTCCTAAAATTTATATGGAACCCCAAAGACCCCCTAATAACCAAAGCAATTTTGAACAAAAAGAACAAAGCTGGAGGCATCACATTACCTGACTCGAAAATATAATACAAATTATAGTAACAAAAACAGCATGATACCGGCCTAAATATAGACACATATGGCCAACAGAAGGACCCAGAAATCATAGAACAGAATAGAGGGCCCAGATATAAATACACATATTTGTCAGAAAACTAATTTTTGACAAAGGCACCAATAACATACATTGGAAAAAGGACAGTCTCTTCAATAAATGGTGCTGGGAAAATTAAATGTCTATATACATGCAGAAGAATGAATTTAAACTCCAGACTTTCACCATATACGTATGATAATTAGATCAAAATGGATTAAAACTTAAATGTAGGCCCAGGGCTGTAGAACTACTAAACGAAAACAAAGGGTAAACTGGGCAAATATTTTTGGGCAAGACCTGAAAAATATAGATAGCAGAAGCAAAAATAGACTTATGGAATACATCAAATTAAAAAGCTTGTGCATTGCAAAGGAAACTCTATTGATTGCAACACAGCATAGAGACAGCCTTGAAATAGGAGAAAATATTTGCAAAGTGTTCATTAAATAAGAGATTAAATCTAGAAAATACAAGAAACTCAAACATCTCAATAGCAAAAATCAAATAATCTGATTTTAAAAAACCACCATGGCACATCTATACCTATGTAACAAAACTGCATGTTCTGCACATATACCCCTGAACTTAAAGTATAATAAATAAATTTTTTAAAATGAGCAAATGATCTGAGTAGCCATTTCTGAAAAGAAGACATACAAGCGGCCAAAAGTATATGAAAAAATGTTCAACACCACTAATCATGAGAAAAATGCAAATTAAAACCACAAGAAAATATCATCTTACCCCAGTTAAAATGGCTATTATAAAAAGACAAAAAAATAAATACTGGTGAGGATGCAAAGAAAGGGGAACACTTATACACCACTGATGGGAATGTAAGTAAGTATAGCCATTATAGAAAAAAGAATGGAGATTACTCAAAAACTCAGAAGTAGAAATGTTATATGATCCAAGTAATCCCACTATTGGATATTAATCCAAAGGAAGGGAAATCAGTACATCAAAGAGATATTTGCATTCTCATGTTTATTGCAGCACTATTCACAATAGCCAAGATATAGAATCAACAGATGTTGATCAACAGATGAATGGTTAAAAAAATGTAATATATATACACAGCGGAATATATTTTAGCCATTAAAAATAATAGACTCCTGTAACTTGTGGCAACATGTGAGCCTGGAAAACATTATGTTAATTGAAAAACATAATTTTTTATGTTTTTCATAAGCTAGACAGAGGAAAAACAAATACCACACATTCTTATTTATATGTGGAAGCTAAGAAAGTTGATATCATAGAAGTAGAGAGCAGAATAGTGGTTACTAGAAGCTGGAAAGAAAAATAGGGGAGGCAAAGACAGGGAGGGATTGATTAATAGGTACAAAATTACAGTTAGATAGAAATAAGTTCTAGTTTTCGGTAGCACAGTAGGGTGACTAGACTTAACAATAATTTATAGTACATTTCAAAATAACTAGAAGAGAAAATTTTGCATATTCCCAACATGGAAAAAGAGAAACGTTTGCGATAATGGATATTATATTTTAAAATGTTATTAATGTGATGAAAACACATTATTTTAAAAAAAGAGACTAAAGAAGATCTTATAATAAAAGCATATCCCTTCTTTCCACATTTAGTCCCTCAAAAGCAACCATTCTTAAAGGTTTTAACTATTTTGTTTTCGTAGATATTGCCATGTCTCTAAATATTGTGTTTGAACCAAGTTTTAAATATTTATACATATGAAATTAATCCCTACTAAATTTCTCTATGATGACTGATAATCCAGTCCCCTTATACTTGTCTACCACATCTGTTCTATAATCCTAATTAAGTCATCTGGACTTGCTGATATAAAAATATTTGTAAATAATTAAGAGCATTTACCTAACCTGTGAAAATACTATTTACTGAAGACAGAAGTATTATATGATCATAATATTTCTTCTTTTACAGGTTTTGGTTTATTTAGAGGTTTAATTTACTTTTCCATTCATAACTTTATTTTATTCTTCTTTTTTTAATTTAAGTATTATATTTTCCTGAAGACCGGTGATCTAGGAGCCCTGACCTCAGGTTTTCTCTGGCCACTTTAGTCCCTGGTTAAACTTTATTTCCTGGAACACGTGTCTTTCCTCATTACAGGTTTATTCACTTGTTTTGTTGAAGCATATCTTCAGAGAGTTTCCTAAAGAAGATTGTAAGAGGAGAATTGTCTGAGATTTTACATATATGAAAGTACTTTTGTCTTCTACCCTAATACATGACTAGTAGTTTGTCTGGATATAGAATTCTAGGCTGAAAATTATATTACTTCAGAACTTCCTCTGACTTTTAACTTTAAATGTTGCAGATGAAAAAGATGGTCCCAGTCTGGTGATCATTCTTTACAGTGACTTGGTTTTTTCCACCGGAAACTTTTAACTAGACATTCTAAGTTTTCTAATGAGGTACTTAGGGTGTGTGTGTGTGTGTGTGTGTGTGTGTGTGTGTGTGTGTGTGTGTTTTACAGAGCACTTGTAGAACTGCTTCAGACTGAAAACTCAACCTTCAAATCAGGCAAATTCCCCATTGTTTCTTTGATGATTTCGTTCTTTCCGTTTTTCTCTATTCTCTTTTCTGTAACATACTAGTCACTGGTGTCATTTTCTATGTTTATTTTTATTTTTCTTATATTATCCATCTGTTACACTTAGTTCTACTTTATTGGATATTTGTTTTATTTTACATTTCAAACGTTGTATTAAATTCATTACTTCACTTACCACGTTTAAAATTCCTAAGAGCTTATTTTTGTCCTCTAACCAATCCTTCTTCACAGCATTCCTTTTTTTAATTATAAAATGTCTTCTTTAATCTCTTTAGGTTTTTAAAGTTCTCTTCCTTTTTAAATATTTTATAAGCTTTAATTTAAAAAAAGTTTTAGCTTTAGATTTACAGAAAATTGTGAAGATGGCACAGGGTATTGTAATATACCTTACCTCTGATTTCCCCTATTTTTTAAAAAATATTTTACATTATCAGGGTGTATTTTATTATAATTAATTGGATGAATTTGACAACTATAACTAACTCAAGCTTCTAAATCAAAGTACTGCTCTTACATTTTGAGGTATGTCTCTCAATTAAGATTTATCTGATATTTTTCTCATAATTAGGCTGGGATTTTTGTTTTTGGGAAGAAGCCCATAGAGGTAATAAGTCATATACTCATCAAATCACATCAAGGATATTATGTCAACTTTATCATGTTAATATAAATAAAGTTGATATAATATAGTTAGTAAAGTTGACATAATATATCACAATTGACGTTAATCTTGAACACTGGCCAGGCACTGTGACTCACACTTTCTGGAACTACAAGGTACTTCAGATTATATGGTATATATTGTGCTATAGTCTTAGAATAAACCATTTTCTCAAGGATCTCTGGTTCCTACTACTGGAGAGTGGTATTAGAAAATAAGTTCTGGATACTAGATATATTCATTACTAATGGGACATTGTTGCTTTTCGATATAGTCAGCTGGCAATGCAAGAAAATATATGTGTGAATACTAACCAAAGTATATACATATATCTATAAATTATTCTACATGTAACCACTCATCTCAACAATGAGAAACAGCTCCCACTATCAACTATCTTTTTACTTAATTGCTCAACTCTATATATAGGGATTTTTGATTTGTTAGCCAGTACCTCCATTGTAATCAACATTATCAACCAGAATACAATCTTACGTACTGTTCCTTCTGCCTTTAAACCATAAAGTTCTACAAGTTTTTACAAATGCGTAGTGTCCTGCCTACACCAATACAATATCATATAGAATAGTTTTATTACCCTAAAAGATTCCTTGTGTTTGACCTATTTAAACCTCCCATAAAAATCTTAGCAACCACTAACCACATAATTGGAATAATATAGTATATACCCTTTTTAGGTGCTTTTCTTTCACTTAGAAATATTCATTTAAAATCCATCGATGTCTTTTCATGCCTCAATTGTTGATTTCTTTTTAAAACTGCATAGTAATTCATTTTATAAATAAGCAACTTTGTTTATCTATTCACCTATTGAGAGATATCCTGGTTACTTCATTTTTGCAGTTAAGAATAAAGTTGTTATAAATATCCTTGTTCAGTTTTTTCTGTAGTTTTCAAATTAGTTGGTAAATACCTCAGAGCACAATCGCTGGATAGTATGACAAGACTATGTTTAGCTTTCTAAGAAACTGCCCAAGTGCCTGTACCATTTTTGCATTCCCATCTCCAATGAATGAGAATCCTTATTATTCCATATTCTCATCAGCATTGGGCATTGTCAATATTTTTGCCATGTAGCCAGAGGTCCAAAAAATGATAATTCTAATAGATATGTGGTGATACACCATTATTGTTTTAATTTTTAAATACATAATGAAAAATTATGTTAAGCATGTTTTCATACACATATTCTCCATTTGCATATTTCCTAGAGTAGAGTGTCTATTCAGATTTTTAGCCCAATTATTTATTATTAGATTCAACAATGATACCCTGGGCAACTACAATTAAAAACTTCAGAGTACAAGTTACTTAGGCTACAGAGATGATCTATTGTTCTTTTGTACAAAGAGCTTATAGTAAAATGAGGCATAAGGCAAATAAAAGATAAACTAAAAATGGCCCTTTGGTGGAGAATGCACAACCATCAAGTAAATGATGTAACCCATAAATGACACTGAAGTTCAGGGGAAAACAAGGCAGCTGGATAATGCACCATCATAGAAAGACAGAGCTATTAATACAGTAGAATAAAAATTAATTATTTTGGAGGTGGTAGCAGAGAAAAAGAGTAATTGTCAAATGATCCTACTTTATAACTGAGAATATAAAGCCTGTTTTTAGTGGTAAGAAAAAATTGAGACATTTGAATTAGGGCTTTATTCTGCTTTTCTATGAGAATGACAAAAAAATATACCAGTTAGAAAGTAAAAGCATAAATTGATGAGAAAAATGACATCAGCAATATGGTGGAGCCCTCATGTCCTCACAGATACACTAATATAAGCAATCATCCATGCATAAAAATAACTGCATGAGAGTTCTTAATTTTAGGTGAGTGATTACAGCATCTGAATGCTGGACATAAATGAGAAAGAATGAGTTGAGGAACGTGGAAAGGACAGCTTTATATTGTCTGTGACACTCTCTCCTAAGCCTATGCAGTACAGTACCAAGAGAAACAACCTCTGTGTGGGGGAAGAAGAGTAGGTTAGCATTCTGCTTCACTCTGGATACTAGCACCAGGTCTCTCCCAGTGAACCCTGGTGCTATCCCAGCCACCTATGGTCCCAAACTCCAGACTTCTCATAAGAATCAGGCTTCAGGCTTGCCCTATCTCCAGGAAAACTCTCATAGCTCGGATTCCAGGTTTACCATGTGTATCTAAGCTCTCGTTCATTATCGCAGACCCAAACCCTAGCAAGCCAATCAATAGACACTACAGCAGAATGCCTGCCTAAGAACTCCACCAACTAGCCTATGTAGAATCTCTAGTGGGAGTGATTGGTGAAGAGCTGTTTCTTCTGGAGCCAATGTATAAAGATTGGAAGATGTGTCCACTTCTTCAAATGTGCAGACACAAACACATGACCATAATAATCACAAAGAAATGGAAACATAACATCAACAGGAATAAGGTAAAGCCTAAGTAACTGATGCTAAAAAATAGAGATCTATGAATTGTCTAACAATGATTTCAAAATAATCATCTTATGAGAGTTTAGTGATCTATAAGAGAACACAGATGTACAATTAAACATAATCAGGAAAACAACATTTGAACAACATTAAAAGCTCAACAAAGAGAAAGAATCAACAGAACTAAACAGAAATTCTGGAGCTAAATAATACAATAACTGAACTGAAAAATCCCATACAGAGTTTTAACAGCAGATATGATAAAGCAGAAGAAAGAATCAATTTTCTGGAAAACAGATCATTTGAAATAACAATCAGAAGAACAATAAATAAATAGTAACAAGAAAGCCTGTAGGACTTTTGGTATTACATTAAGTAAACAAAAGAATTACAAAATAGACAAAAAATAAGTTTTAAAAAATTTAAAAAGACTGAAATAATATATCTTTTCTACCACAATGGAATGAAACTAGAAATCAATAACATAAAAAATTTGAAAACATGCACAAATATGTAAAAATTAAACAAAGCCCTGGACAACAAATGTGTCCAAAATGAATAAAAAGGGAAATAAAAAATATTTTGAAGTAAATGAAAATGAAAACTTACAATATACAGCAAAAATAGTTTTAAGAGGAAAGTTTATAGCACAAACACCTGCATTGAGAAAAACAAAAATAGGCTGGGATCAGTGACTCACCCCTGTAATCTCAGCACTTTGAGAGGCCAAGGCAGGTGGATCATCTGAGGGTCAGGAGTTTAAGAGCAGCCTGACCAACAAGCTGAAAACCCATCTCTACTACAAATACAAAAATCAGCTGGACGTGGTGGCAGACACCTGTAATCCCTGCTACTCAGGAGCCTGAGGCAGGAGAATCACTTGAATTCTGGGAGCCAGAGGTTGCAGTGAGCTGAGATCACACTGCTGCACTCCAGCCTGGGTGACAACAGTGAAACTCCATCTGGAAAAAAAAAAGAAAAATCTCAAATAAACAATCTAAATTTATACCTTAAGAAATTATAAAAAGAAAATAAACTAAGCTAAAGAAAAGCAAATAAAAGGAATTAAGATTAGAGCAGAAATAAACATGTTAGAGACAAGAAAAACAATAAGAAAAATTAATAAAATTAAGAATTCAGTTTTTGGAAAGATAAACAAAACTGACAAACTTTTAGCTAGCCTAAGAAAAAGAGGGAGATTAAATAGGGTAGCCAGTAAACATTAGCTCTTTAATTGGATCATCCAGGAGGACATATTGGGATTCAATAAGGAAGCAACATGATCCATGGAACTCAGAGATGAATGAGACAGGACAGTCACCCACCTGGGATTGGCACAAAGCCAAAGAAAGCTCCCAACCATGGGGAAATGATGAGTGAGCAAGAGTCCCCAAGGTCTCATACTTTGGCCACAGATCTTTATAATCCTGTGCACAGGAGATCCCTACTGACCCCTTATACCTGGAACTTCCAGATATACATGGAGTCTGGGCAGAGCTGCCACCCAGGCCCACATGAAGCCCAAGAGCCTTGGACCCCTGAACACCCTGGCACCAGATGATGTAGCTCCACCAACAAGAAAGGCCAAGCCCTCTCACACACCTCTAGGAAGGGCCACACTCATAGTGCTAAGGAGAGGATAGACTATAGGCCTTGCCTCCACTATATACCTCACCAGGAAAAGTCCACTGGCCACTAGTCCACTAGTGCAACCACCCCCTCCCGCCTTAGCACTTGGGCTGGTTGCAGCTGTATAGTTCTCTAGGACAGAGCTTCCAGAGGTAACAAACGGGCCTACAGCTTATGCCATTGTTACAGCCCCTAACCTTACTGCCTTCAGGCTGGGGAGGGAGTGAGGAGCCCAAGAACAATTGGGGTCTTCCAGCACAC
Source organism: Sapajus apella (assembly GCF_009761245.1). Taxonomy (NCBI): domain Eukaryota; kingdom Metazoa; phylum Chordata; class Mammalia; order Primates; family Cebidae; genus Sapajus; species Sapajus apella. The sequence goes on from NW_022437061.1 coordinate 1,591,422, forward strand.
TGCAGCTCCCTTATGGAAAAGCAGCCAGACTGTTTTACATGTGGATGTCTGCCCCTGCTACTCTGATAAGCAGGGCCTCCTGACCTGGGCCCCCCGCATAGCTGTCCTATCTCTACTTGATTAGGTCAGTCAGGGGTGGTTCTGCTTTCTCTGGGGTAGAGTTCTCAGAGACAATTCACAGGCTCTCTGCCATTGCCACTGCAAAGGTACTACCTTTGTGGCCCTTAGTCTAAGGAACAAAGACCATGCATGATTACTTTGCTGGCACCTCCAGCATGCAGTAACAACTGTACAAAGTGGAGCCCTCTCTTCACCTTGAGCCCCTGATCCTCTGCTCTTCACCAGACAAGGCCACTGGCTTGAGATGGCAGTGCAGCCGCCCTACCCCCTGCTGAACATTTCCTTTTACAGTAACTTTATGTCTTTCTGGAGTGGAGTTTGCAGAAGCAACTGACAACCCCTTTCCCACTGCTGCTACAGCAGTACCCACCCTTGCTGCTATAAGACTGGGGAAGAAACAAAGAGCCTGAGTGCTTTACTCTCATCTCCAAAATGCTACAGCCACCTTACAGAGAAATGGTCAGACTGTCTTTCCTGTGAGACCCCCTATTTGTAGCAAGACAGGGCCCCCCTGGCTTGGGCTCACAATGCTGCTGCCCCACTCCTGAATGATCATGTTGATTGGAACTGGCATTATGTTTCTCTTGGGTGGATCACCAAGACAAGTGAATGGTTGTCTACCAATGCTGTTGCCAAGGTCCCTGTCCCTGCCATCCCCAAGAAGAGAATAGAAGAAAAAGCCTGAGCTCACCCCAGGTTGTGGTGTACAACCCGGGAATGCCAACACATGATATGAGACCAGCGCTTGAGAGAAGAGGAGCTCACATTCTCAGAGCACTGAGAGGGAGCATATCTGCAAATACAAGGAAATATATAAGAGTGGTGTGGCCGAGTAAGAGCTTATCCCAGTCATTACACTTAGACACCATCTACTGGATCACAGCCCAAACTTCAATACCAAAAATACATTGATAATATAGCTCCACGTTAAAGAAAGGACAAGAATTCAGCCACAAATAAAGACTCTGCACAAGGCCTCAGCCACCTAAAAACATCCAGCAATGAAGCCAACTGACTATACTCGAATTATACCATAGTTAAATGAAAATCAACCCATACAGTTGGAAAAAAACCAGTTTAAGAAGTCTGGCACCTACACAAGACAGTGTGTCGCCTTTCTTTCAAATGACTGCACTAGCTACCTGCAATGGTTTTTAACGAGAATGAAATGGCTGAAATGACAGGCATAGAATTCAGAATCTGATGGCAACAAAGATCATAGAGATTCAAGAAAAAGTTGAAACCTCTTCCAAGGAATATAAGGAATCCAGTGAAATAATTCAAGAGATAAAAGGCATAATATCAATTTAAAGAAATAGTCAAACTGGTCTAAAAGAGCTGAAAGACTCTTTACAAGAATTTCATAAAACAATCAGAAGTACTAACAGCAGAATAGACCAAACTGAGAAAAGACTCTCAGAGCTCATAAACAAGTTATTTTAATTAACTCAGTAAAACAAAAATAAATAAAAAAGAATTTAAAACTAAACAAAATCTCTGAGAAATATGGAATTATGTAAAGAGACCTAACCTATGGCTCAATGGCATCCCTGAAAGAGAGGGAGAGAGAGCAAGCAACTTAGAAAATACATTTGAGAATATTATCCATGAAAATTTTTTCAACTTTGCTAGAAAGCTTGACATTCAAATTCAGAAAATTCTGAGAACTCCTGCAAGATACTATAGAAGAATACCATCCTCAATATGCATAATCTTCAGATTCCACAAGATCAATATGAAAAAAATATTAAAGGCAACTAGAGAGAAGGGGCAGATAATCAACAAAGAGAATCTCATTAGGCCAACAGTGGGCCTTTCAACACAAACTCCACAAGCAGAAGAGATTGGGAGCTTACATTCAGCATCCTTAAAAAAGAGAAGTCCCTACTAAGAATTTCATATCATCATTAGAGTGAACCGGCAACCAATAGAACAGGGAAAAATTTTTGCAGTCTACCCATCTGGCAAAGGACTTATATCCCAAATCTACAAAGAATGAAAACAGATTTACAAGAAAAAACAAAACCATTCAAAAGTGGGCAAAGGATATGAACAGACATTTTTCAAAAGAAGACATATATGAGGCCAACAAACATATGAAAAAATGCTCATCATCACTGGTCATTAGAGAAATGCAAATCAAACTACATTGAGATACTGTCTCACGCAAGTTAGAATGGCGATCATGAAAAAATCTGGTGCCAACAGATGCTGGAGAGAATGTGGAGAAATAGGAACACTTTTACACTGTTGGTGGGAGTGTAAATTAGTTCAACCATTGTGGAAGACAGTGTGGTGATTCCTCAAGTACCTAGAAATAGAAATTCCATTTGACCCAGCAATCCTATTATTGGGTATATATCCAAAGGATTATCAATTTTTCTATTATAAGGACACATGCACATGTATGTTCATTGCAGCACTGTTTACAATAGCAAAAACTTGGAACGAACCCAAATGCCCATGGATAATAGACTGGACAAGGAAAATGTGGCATATATACACCATTGAATACTATGCAACCATAAAAATGATGAGTTCGTGTCCTTTGTAGAGACATGGATGAACCTGGAAACCATCATTTTCAGCAAACTGACACGAGAACAGAAATTCAAACATCACATGTTCTCACTCACAGGCGAGTGTTGAACAATGAGAACACATGGACACAGGGAGGGGAGCATCACACACTGAGGTCTGTTGTGTGGGGACTAGGGATGGGACAGTGAGGGGTAGGGAGCTGGGGAGGGATAACATGGAAAGAAATGCCAGATATAGGTGATGTGGGTGGAGGCAGCAAACCACATTGCCATCTATGTACCTATGCAACAATCCTGCATGTTCTTTACATGTACCCCAGAACCTAAAATGCAATTATATATATATATGTATATACATATATATATATATATACACATATATATGAAGAATTTCATATCCATCCAATCTAAACTTCATAAGCAAAGAAGAAATAAAATTATTTTCAGATAAGCAAATGCTAAGGCAATTTATTACTTCCAGGCCTACCTTACAAGAGGTCCTTAAGGGAGTGCTAAACATGCAAAGGAAAGAATGTTACTGGCCACCAAAAAAACACACTTAAGGACATAGATCATTGACACTGTGAAGCAACTACACAATCAAGTCTACTTAACAACCAGCTAACAACACAAATCTGTATATATCACTATTAACCTTAATGTAAATAGCTAAATGCCCCATTTAAAAGGCATAGAGTGTTGCGTTGGATAAAAAAACAAGACCCGATGGTATGCTGTCTTCAAGGAACCCATCTCATATGCAAAGACAGCCTTCAGCTGAAAGGAAAGGGATGGAGAAAGATTTATCAAGCAAAAAGAAAACAAAAAAGAGCAGAAGTTGCTATTTGTATTTCAGACAAAATATACTTTAAGTCAACAACTTTGAAAAAAGACAAAGAAGGACATTGCCTGATGGTATTCGATTCAACAAGTAGATGTAACTCTACTAAATATATATACACCTAACACTACAGCACCAATATTTGTAAAACAAGTTCTTAGAGACTTACATAACTACCCAATAATAGTGGGAGAGTTCAACATCCCGCTGATAGTATTAGATAGATCATCGAAGCAGAAAATTAAAAAAGATATTCAGGACATGAATTCCATATTTATCTAACAAACATCTATACAACTCTCCACCCCAAAACAGCACAATATACATTCATATCCTCTTCATATGGCACAAACTTTAAAACTGATCATATGGTTGGCCATAAAGCAATTCTCAACAAATTTTAAACAACTGAAATCATAACAACCAACTCTCAGTCCACAGCACAATAAAAATAGAAATCAATACCAAGAAGATCATTCAAAATCATAGAATTAAATGGAAATTAAGGAATCTGCTCCTGAATGACTTTTGGGTAAACAAAGAAATTAAAGTAGAAATTGATAAATTTTTTGAAACTAATGTAAGCAAAAACACAACACACCAGAATCTCTGAGACACAGCCAAAGCAGTGATAAGAAGAAAGTTTACAGTGTTAAATGCCTACATCAAAAACATAAAAATATATCAAATTAACAACTGAATATCATACCTAGAAGAATAGAAAAACAAAAGTAAGTCAACACCAAAGTTAGCAGAAGAAAAGAAATAAACAGAATCAGAGTTAAACTGAATGAAATGGAGATGAGAAGAACTAAGTAAAAGGTTAACAAAACCAAAAGTTGTTCTACTGAAAAAGTGAATGAGATTCATAGAACACTAGCTAGACTAATACAGAAACAAAGAGAGATGAACCAAATAAACACAATCGGAAGTGACAAACAGGATATTCCCATGGACCAGGCAGACATACAAAAATCCTCAGAGACTATTATGAACACATTTGTGCACAAAAATTAGAAAACCTAGAAGACATGGATATATTTCTGGAAACAAACAACCTCCCAATATTAAATCAGGAAGGAATTAGAACCTTGAAGAGGCCAGTAATGCATTCCAAAATTAAATCAATAATGAAAAACTTACCAATCAGAAAAAGCCTTGGACCAGAAAGATTTATAGCTGAATTCAATCAGATGTTTAAAGAAGAGATGGTACCAATACTACCGAAACTATTCCAAAAAAATGAGGAGGGACTACTCCCCATCTCATTCTGAGGCCAGCATCAGTCTGATATGAAAACCTGATAGAGAAACAAGGAAAAAAAAAAAGGGAACCTTAAGCCAATATCCCTGGGGAACATTAATGCAAAAATCTTCACAAAATACTTTCAAATCAAATCCAGAGGTGTATAAAAAGCTAATCCATTATAATCAAGCAGGCTTTGTTTCCAGGATGCAAGATTGGGTTCTGCATACACAAATCAATAAATGTAATTTATCACACAAACAGAACTAAAAACCAAAACTACATGATCACCCAGTAGACACAGTAAAGACTTTCAGCAAAATTCAATATTCCTTCACATCAAAATCATCAACAAATTAGATACTGAAGAAACATACCTCAAAATAATAGAAGCCATCTTTGGTAAACCCTCAACCAATGTCAGACTGCACAGGCAAAAGCTGGAAGCATTGCCCTGGAGAACTGAAACAAGAACGCTCACTCTCACCACTTCTATTCAACAAGATACTGGAAACCCTAGCCAGAGCAATCAGGCAAGAGGAAAAAAAATGCATTCATGTAGGAAGAGAGAAAGTCAAGCTATCTCCCTTTGCAGACAATATGATACTATATCTCAAAAGACCCACTGTCTCTGCCCAAAAGCTCCTAGGCTGTCTTCTGATACATAATTTTATTGTACAAAATCAATCTATAAAAATCAGTGGCATTTCTATACACCAATAACATCCAAGCTGAGAGCCAAATCAAAAACACAATCCCATACACAATAGACACAAAGTAAGTAAAATACCTAGAAATATAGATAAACAGGGAGGAGAAAGATCTCTACAATGAGATTTATAAAACACTGCTCAAAGAAATCAGGGATAACACAAACAAATGGAAAATCAGTCTATGCTCATGGATGGGAAGAGTCAATATTGTTAAAATGGCCGTACTCCCCAAAGCAATTTACAGATTCAATGCTCTTCCTGTCAAACTACCAACGACATTTTTCACAAAATTAGAAAAAATAAATTTTCTAAAGTACATTGGAATCCAACACAGAATCCAAATAGCCAAAGCAATTCTAAGAAAAAAAAAACAAAGCCAGAGGCATTTACCCAACTTCAAACTACACTGTAAGGCTGCAATAACTAAGGCAGCATGGCTCAGTACTAACACAGACACACAGATGAATGGAACAGGTTAGAGAACCCAGAAATAAAGCTGCACACCTACAATCATCTGATCTTTGACAAAGTTACCAATAACAATCTATGGGGGAAAGGACACCCTATTCAATAGGTTATGCTGGAATAACTGGCTTAGCCATATGTGTAAGTTTGGAATTGCATTCCTTCCTTTTACAATATATAAGAATCAACTCAAGATGAATTAAAGACTTAAGTATAAAACTGAAAATTATATTTAAAAAAACCCTAGAAGTAAACCTAAGAAATATAATTCTGGATATTGCCCATAGCAAAGACATCATGATGAAGACTCCAAAAGCAATTGCAACAAAAACAAAAAATTGACAGGTGGGACCTAATTAAACTAAGGAGCTTCTGCACAACAAAAGAAACTATAAACAGAGTAAACAGACAACTCACAGAATGGGAGAAAATATTTGCAAACTATGCATCCAACAAAGGTCTAATATCCAGAATTTATAAGAAACTTAAATGTATCAACAAACAATAAACAATGCCATTAAAAAATGGGTGGAGGACATGAACAGACTTCACAAAAGAAGACATATATGTGGACAACAATCATATTAAAAATGCTCACTATCATTAGTCATTAGGGAAATACAAAATAAAAACCACAATGAGAGACCATCTCACACAAGTCAGAATGGCTATTTTTAAAAAGTCAAAAGATAATACATGCTGATGAAGCTGCAGGGAAAAGGGAACACTTATACCCTGCTAGGGGGACTTTAAGTTAATTCGGCCACTGTGGAAAACAGTCTGAAAATTTCTCAAATAACTTAAAATAGACCTACCATTCTACCTAGCAATCTCATTACTAGGTGTATGCCAAAAGGAACGTAAAGTATTCTACTATAAAGACACATGCATGTGTATATTCATCACGGCATCATTCACAATAATAAAGACATGGAATCAATCTAAGTGTTCAACGGTGGACTGAATAAAGAAAGTGTGGCACATATACACTATAGAATACTATGTAGCCATTAAAAAGAACAAAATTATGTCTTTTGCAGCCACATAAATGGAGATGGAGGACATTATCCTAAGCAAATTAACACAGAAACATAAAACTAAATACTGCATATTCTCCCTTATAAGTGGGAGCTAAACATTGAGTACACGTGGACACAAAGAAAGGAACAATAGACACTGGAGCCTACTTAAACGTGGAAGCTGGGAAGAAGGTAAGAATTGAAAAACTACCTATCAGGTATTATGCTGACTATCTTGGTGATATAAAACTTCCATAGTGCACAATTTACCCATGTGACAAACCATCTTATGTACCCCTTGAACCTAAAACAAAAGTTGGAAAGAAAAAAAAATAAAATAGAGAACCCAGAAAAAGAAAAATAAAATAAAAAAAGAGAGAAGGCTCCAATAAATAAAACTAAGTGAAAGAGACAATACATTGATGCCATACACAAAAAAAGAATCAAAAACACTACTATGAACAATTATACACAGACAAATTAAATAACCTAAAATAAATAAATTTCTAGAAACATACAACCTACCAAGACTGAATTATAAAGAAATAGAAAATGTGAAAAAAAATAACAAGTAAGGAGACTGAATCACTAACCAAATCTCTCAACTGAGAAAAGCCAGGTTCTCGTGGCTTCACTGCTGAATTGTACCAAACATTTAGAGGATAATAAAGCCAATTCTTCTCACAACTTTCAAAAAAACTGAAGGGGAAGAACTAATTCCAAATTTATTTTACAGGGACAGAGTTACCTTGATACTATAGCCAGAAAAGAAAACTCTAAGGAAAATTATAAGCCAGTATCTCTGATAAACGTTAAGTGCAAAAATCCTAAATAAGATATTAGCAAACTGAATTCAACAGCATATTAAAAGAATCACACATTGTGATCAAGTGGGATTTATCCATAAGATGTAAGGATAGCTCAACATGTGTAAATCAATAAATGTGCTTCCCCATGTTAACAGAATGAAACATACAAGTCACGTGATCATCTTAATAGATGCATAAAAAGCAATTAAGAAAAATTCAACATGCATTCATGATAAAAACTCTTAGATTAAGTATAGAAGAAATATACTTCAACCTAGTAAATGCTATGTATGAGAAGCTCACAGCTAACATATTCCCAATAGTAAAAAGCTGAAGCTCTAAGATGAGGACTAAGAGAATGATCACTCTTGCCACTACTATTCAACATAGTAATCAAAATCCTATCCAGAGCAAGCAGATAAGAAGAAATAAAATACATCCAAATTAGAAAAGATGTTACTTATCTCTGTTTGCAGAAGACAAGATCTTCTATAGTAAAAACTCCAAATACTCCACAAAAACTGTTAGAATTAATAAATGAATTCGATAAAGTTTCAAGATACAAAAATCAATATGCAGAAGTTAGTTGCATTTCTATACCCTATCAACAAAAAGTGGAAACAAACTCTTTTAAAGTGGTATCAAAAATAGAATACTTGGGAATAAATTTAATCAAGGAGTATCATTTGTACCTGGAAAACTATAAAACAGTGATTAAAGAAATTGAAGACTGAGTAAATGAAAATATACCCTCATAGATTAGAAGAATTAATAGGAAAAGATCTTCATGCTCCAGGATGTCAGACTTGCTAGAGAAACTTACATTTTTGTGTGATCCCTTATTTTTCAGTATATAGTATTCTATTGCTTAAAAAAAAGGATTATTTTTTAACAAAATTAACAAAAATTGAACATTTGCACAATTTCAGAGCCAAACGTATTCTTCTGGGAAGACTATCAATATGATATACAGAAGAGCCAATGTTGCATTTACCATATTCCCAGAAGTACCTTTATTAGAATTTCCCAACTCAATGCACATTTAATTGAACATCAGATTTAGCTATGGCCCTAAAAGATATTTTATGCTTTTGGAAATGGATTGTGAGAACGGAGGTTATAGGAGTGATTTTTGCAACTGAGCTGTGGCTATGGTTACCATACCTGCCAACCATAACACAAAGGGTCCTGTATCTGCCCACGAGTCATTAGAAGGCCCCGGGGGAAATTCTCAACCTTATAAGGAAGTTAGGCAAGGCTTAAGAAGCAATAGAAAAGACAATGGAAAGTACCAGGACAGAATGTTGACACTGCCTCAGATAGAGTGAGAACAAAACTCCTTTTTCAACTAGAAACAGGTGCCAGTGTTTCTTTTTCTTTTCTTTTTTTCTTTAATTGTACTTTAGGTTCTAGGGTACATGTGCAGATCATGCAGGATTGTTGCGTAGGTACATACATGGCAAGCTGGTTTGCTGCCTTCATCCCCCCCATCATGTATATCTGGTATTTCTCCCCTCATTAATCCATCCCCACCCTCCCAACCCCTTCTGTACCTCCCCAACCCCACTCCCCCTACTGACTGCAGTGTGGATGCTCTCCTCCCTGTGTCCATGGAACACATGGAAACAGGTGCCAACGTTCCTAAGCTACTAAATCATGACATACAAAAAATAGATTGATGTTATCTATGGATGCAATAGTATGTGTCCTGGTCATGCAACTTAAAAATTACTGGAACTTCCACCCGTCTCCCTGACCTTGAATATTTTCTTCTATTCACCTGTTACTGATTCATCACACCTTCAGTTTGGCAGTCCCTGGAAAGTGGAGGACACATTCAGAGGTATACTTTATTAATATGAATTGATTTGTTAGGTAGCCCACAGAATGTACTTGAACCATCTTCTTTAAAATGTCTGTTTATGGATTGAAAACCATTAGCAAGCTCCCAGTAATAGACCACTCATGTTGAAGGCAACTACATTTTATTTAAAAACTAAAATACTATACAACTCCCAAGAAAAGTGGTATAAAGTAGGGATTGAACTAAAGGTCCTATTCTAATACCCGGGAAATCAGAATTTCATCTCAGTTAAAAGTATAACTCAATTTATAACCTTGTGCTCATTTACAAGGAAATTACAATATACTTGAGATGATAGATTATACATAAAATTTTAGTAAAACCAGGTAATAAAAACTTAGTATGAAAAGCAGAATTTATATAGCTATAAAAATATCCTAAATGGATGCACGTTTGTCTTTGATGCACTTTCCTTCTGATGGCCATACCTGTGAGGAGGCATGTTGACCCCATTCTCAGTCCATGCACATTCTGAAAAGTTGAGTTCACTCTAGGCCTGACTTGGGTCTAGCCAATGAAGCTATCACATTCCTCTGATGCCAATGGCTGACTCACAGACAAATTTGGACTTTCATGGAACAAAAGGAGAGTTTGGCTGGTAAATTATTGACATGAACTCAAGAGCATATAGAGACTAAGATCACAGCCACTATCTTGCAGGCATATGGAACCCAGGAATGAAGCCAGCATCAAGAGAGTGAGCCAAAAAACAAAAACAAAAACAAAAAGACAGAGTTTGCTGATTGACAATGGTTGGGTTCTGGATTCCCAGCTCTACTAGAAACAAATTCTAAAACTGCAATAATCTGTTCAATTGCCATTTAATTTCATTTTCTCACAAAGCTACTTAAGGCTAGATTTTCTGACACTTGAAACAGAAAAATAATGACAAAGCAGAAAAGCTGAAAAGAGTGATTATAAGAGTGAGTAAAAGAGCTTCATGGGGGAGAAAAAAGTACACCCATGCAGAGATGGGATGCCAAGTTTTTAGTTTTGAAATTATTTCTAAATTTTTCATAAATTTCCAGGGTGGAAAAAAAGTGAAGTTCTTTCTACTGTGGTCCTCAGGAAGGCTTAGATTTCTGAAGCTCTTCTCATGAAATAATGCAATCTAGAGTAATATCAGATTTCCTTAGCCTAGCATTTCACTTAAAATTTGTAAATAGTCATTTAATTGTTTATTTATAAATTATTAAAAATAAATAAACAGCATTGATAAATATAATTGTTTTCAAATATGAGATTGACAAGCCCACAGAATTTGTATTGGCAAAACTAGTTATGGTCATGCTATATAATGTAATAGTACAGGATTACCCTGCTCCAAGTATTAATTCCAATGCCTGTATTCTTTTTTTTCTTCCTTTCCACAAACTGTGATTAGTATGCTTAAATGAGGGTCAGCAATTTGATCAGGAAATATGAATAAAATGAAAAGCAAGCAGACACGGTCCTTTGCCCTCAAGGGCCTTTCAGTCTAATGAAAGAATTAGACAATAGCTAATAATCACACACACACACACACACACACACACACACACACACACACACACAGACACACACACACTCAATAGTGTACCTGTAAAAATATTACAAGATGGGTACACTGTTCTATTAGTCCACACAAAAACAAAAGTTTATGAGATAATGCTTATTCTTACTAGGCATAATCTATTCTGACATTTTTTGTCTCATTCTATTTTCCTAAATAGTTCTGGTCATGAATTTCTAAATTTATTTTATAATATACTACCATGGGAGGATTTGCCTTAGTCTGAGAGAAGACTTCTCTAAGAAAGTGATGACTGGGTTGAGGTAATAGATGAGTAAGGGTTAATTAGGTGAAAGAAGGCAGAACATGAACAAAGAGACATGAAAACAGAGGTTACAGCAAGTGTAAAACGTGGGCACAGGAAGAAATAGATGTGTCCTTGGGACTGAAGGAAGAACAGTGTGTGGAGGCAGTGCAGAGAACAAGAAGGTGCCTGGTGCCTAATGAGGATGGAGAGACAGGATTGCCAAAGCCAGGTAGGGTCTGGCAAGACATATTAAGGAGAGTTGCCTTTGAAAACAAGGGGATTACATTGAGGATGATGTGAGCCAATTTTGCAAAAAATAGGGGTAAGGACAGATGTGGGCAGAACAGTTAGGGAGCAGCCAAATTAATCCACGAATGGGAAAACCATACCCTAGGTTTGGGAATATGCCAATGGATATGGAAAGAGGTCTTTTCTCAACATTAAAAGTTAATGCCTATTATAACACAAAAGAATGGCTTATAATATTGATTCCCAAATACATTTCAATGTCTACACAAGTAATCACCTAGTGAAGCTGATGGAAATTGATCCCTGTGGTAAAGCTCTGGTATATGCACGTATTTTGAAGCTCCATGGGGATACTGATATGCAAGAGGAATAGGAAATTATTAAGAGGATGATTTTCTTTCTTTGTGCTATTCTTGTTTCCCCAAGTGATATAATCAAATTCTTTTCATAAATTCTATCCACGTGATAGTGAGTCTCCTCTTTCCTGAATTACACATTCCTATATCTGTTTACATATTTACTTAGATGATCTAAAAATTTTTTTTAACCTTAACATGACCAAAATTGAACTTAAATCCCCAGCCATTTTTCACCTAATCTTCTTTACCTTGATTTTTCCTATCTCATCAATGGCAAATTCATGCTTCCATTTACTCAAACTATTCTGAGTCATCCTTACTACACCATGTATATCATGCTTTATAGCCAGTTCCCCAGTGAGTTCAGTGAGCTATACCTTTCAAAGACACCCTTAACCCTGAAACTTCTCACAAGTTCCATAGCTCTCATTCTAAACTGAAACATCATCATCTTGCACTTGAACTATTGTTACAGCCTTTGCACTAACTTCTCTGTATCTTTCTTTGCCTTTATTTTGTTTTTAACACAGCATATGGAAAAGTTTTAAAAAGAGAGTATTTTACTCTTTTGTTAAAAATTCTCCAAATGGTTTTGTAGGTCACCTAAAAGAAACCCAGGTTATTATACTGTGCAAGCCAAAAACCTTCCAATATACAACCCCTGACTACTTGTTGTTAATACTGCTCAGCCTCACTCTCCTTCAACATAGCAACAAAACTCTTACCTTGGAATATTTGAACCTGCTCTTCTCTATGCCTGGAATATTTTCTTTTTTACTGGAGTTGCATGATTTTTTTCTTCACTTCTTTCAGATTTTTGCTCAAATATCATTGTAGGAGTCCTTCAATCACCCTGTATAAAATAAATATATACATATACACAGGCACACCTATCTCCATTTTCTTATTTATCAACTGTAACCCACAATAAAATGACTACTACTTGAGAGAGAACCTTCACTTGGCTTATTGCAATGTCTTCAGTGCCTTTGGCATTGCTTAGTATTTAGTAGAAGCTCAGTAAGTACTTAAGGAATGAATAAGTGAATGACATAAAGAGACAGTGAAGCAGGGGTGGCAAAGAGAATGAGGTAGGTGATATAATCCTCGAAAGTGCACCATGCAATCTCTGACATGCCAGTTTCCCATTGGAAAAAGTCAAATTCCTCATTCCTCTTCTTGGTAGGCAAAGCTGTGTATATGTGAAGTGGACCTTAGGAGATGTAAGGAATGATAACAGGCCGTGGTTAGCTGTATTGACATTTCTGAGATGGTACAGTTTTTAACTTCAGCTCCACCACTTTCCTGTGTGGCCTCAGCCAAGTCACTCAACCTCTTTCAGCCTTTGTTATAAAAAAATGAAAAAAAAATTGCTGAAACAATTAAATGATGAGAATTCATTAGAAAACCATTTGGTACAAGATAGTTGACATAAAATATTAGCTGTTGTTTATTATTATGTGATAGAGTAGAGCTGGCTAGTGTGATATTATGAAAGAAAAATAAGAAGTTCAGAAAAGCCAAGACATTAGGGTTACTCTCCACAAATGTATAGATCAAGATCTTTTTTGAGTGTTAAAAATGCTTATTTAGAGTAAGTGATAAGTAGAATACCAACAGTCACAATCTTTCTATTGTTGACCTAGTTATGCCTTTATATTTTGTGAATGGAGGTAAAGTATAATTAGATCAAGTGCCAGATAAAAAGAGGAAGATAGTTGAGAAAAACAAAAAGCCTGATTCAGCAGGGGATTTACTGTGTCATCCAGTAAAAAAAACAAAACAAAAAAACAAAAAACCACATCCTGTTATTTTTGTAAGCTGTCATCCAGTGTTGTATGTTCCAGCAGCATAACGATGGTTCAAAACAACTATATTCAACATCAGCAATAATCGCCAGAGGCAATCAATTTCTGCTTTAGTTGACATGGACATCAAATGATGAAGCAAGGCACAAGTGAGACATCTCTTTATAATCTAAGCATTTGGAGACACAATAGACAAATTATAGCATTTTGCAGATATACAATTATATTTTTACATGCAATAACAATAATTAGATTGAAGAGATCAAAAACTGTTAGAAAATGTTTTAACACATTTTCTGTTATTTATATTTTTCCACACCTTCCAATATACATACATATATACCTTTAATAATTTATTAAATCTCCTAAATATTGGCTCACATCCAATTATATTATTTAGAGTTTCTATGATTCATAAGCATGTATATAAATTTGGAGCCAATTTACAATTTTAATATTTCCCAAGATGTCAAAGATCAAGATTTTTGTCACAGGTATCAACATGCTTAAAGCACCACGTTGGGGAAACCTCTCTTAGAAATGACTGATCTCAATCACGTACATGTGCAGTTTGGCATTAATATTGTTTTTACTGGAGATCTCTGATTTGGCACTCCAACATCTCATACTGCTAGATCAACATGCAGCCCATTCTTGCCTCCATCATTAAGTATCAGGTTTTTTGTAAGCCTCAATTTTGGATAAGTTGACCAGTAACAAATTAATCTTTAAGTCAGACACTGAAGCAGAAAATGTCTTGGTTGAACATGAAACAAACATTTCTTTGTAAAATTCAAGGTTTAAATGACACTTGCTATCAGACTCTAGGGAAAAGTATCTGCTTAGAAGAGAAAAGAAAATGGGTAGAGTGAATATATTAGAAAGATCCCCTCTATGCCTTGCCCATCATAGAGAAAAAGGCCTAACCCAACTTCCTGTTATGGTGGGCAACTGTGGTGTATGCAAAAGGCTGGGGCCAGCTGCTGGTTCCCTAGCTGGTTGCTTATAGCATTGACATGGTTTGGCTCTGCACCCCCACTCAAATCTCATCTTGAAGCTTCCATAATTCCCATGTGTTGTGCCAGGAACCCGATAGGAGATGACTGAATTATGGGGGTGTGTCTTTTCTGTGCTGTTCTCATGATAATGAATGGGTCTAACCAGACCTGATGGTTTTAAAAATGGGAGTTGTCTTGCACAAGCTCTCTTTGCCTGCTGCCATCCAAGTAAGATGTGACTTGCTCCTCCTTACCTTCCCCCATGATTGTGAGGCCTCCCCAGTCATGTGGAACTGTGAGTCCAATTAAACCTCTTTTTTTTTTTTTGTAAATTGCCCGGTCTTGTATATGTCTTTGTCAGCTGCATGAAAACAGACTAATACAACCATCAGGCAATCAGTTAGGCCTGTAGCAGGATGAGGTCAGGCCCCTGACTTACAGCTGAGTGGATCCACTCCCCTGGTAGGTCTTTTGGTGATAAAAAGAGGAAAAAGAATGAAATGAACAAGGTTTCTCTGAGAATAAATGAGGAGGACAAGTCTCTGATTCTGTTTAATCTTAAACACAAGGCAGCATTGACCTAGACACTGAGGCAAGGGATGGTGATGAAATGATGAGATGGAGGCAAGCACAAAACACTACTGCAGTGGGTGGTCTCCAGGTCGTGCGGCCCTGGGTTCTGATGAGTCAGACATAACTGGGGAGACTTGGTTTCAACCGCCAGGAAATTAAAGCACTTAAAATGGTTTATGGGTGAGAGAGAATATAAATTTTTGTGTCATTTCTAGGAAATAACCAACGTTTTAACTCAATAACATCTCACATGCCAAATGTCTTCCTAGCTTCTTATAGCCTGAGGAAATGGTGCTATGTTTAGTGTTTTAAACATTGTGTATTTCCAGGTCATATTATATGATTTTTAAGACATTGAGTAGACAAGAAGAGTCAAACATTTCTCCATTCCAGACATCACTATCTCTAGATAGAATAAGGAGGGGCATCCCTCCCGTTGCCATCAAACTGTGAACTAAGGGGCTCTACAAACTACAAAGACTGAAGGATCCATATTGACCCCTCCTATATCTGCTGATCTTCACAATAACACACAGAGATGATGGGGGCAGCTGTTAAAACATCTTTCTTCCTGCACAGAGCACCCAGATAAATATATAACACTTGAAAGAGAATAAGGCCTAGAAGGTTTGTGGGAACTGTCCAAGGTGTCAGGAGGAGAAGATACCTGGGAACTAATAGATAAGTCAGCACCTATTGTAACCCATTTTAAAAACAAACCAAAAAGAGGAGTTTTTCTCTAGCAGGAAGTCTCAGGCTTTTCTTGGCTTCCAAGGAAGGCTTCTCTGAAGATCAGGCTGTAGTTGCAGGACTGGTGATTGGATACATCTCAACTGCATGATAAAATGCCTGATGCATCAAAAACCAAGCTGTTGTTCAATGACTACATATTTCTGGGAGGAGGCTAGAGAAGTGGAGCAGAAATGATCAGTTGAAAGGAAAGGAGATTAATAAAAATCTGTTGATACATTCCTGGTCAGGAGGTTGTTCAATGATCAAAGACTCTCAATACCTTAGAAACTGTGATCTTACTATTAAAGTCTATTGAATGGTCATTTGAATGTAGAAAAGAGAAGAAAAGGAAAGAGAAGAGAAAGGAAATGAATGGGAAAAGGGATGCATATGTTAAATTCTTAAATATCCAAGAAAATACAGGGGAAAATAAAAACGTATGTGTTGACTCTGAAAATGCTATTTCTGAGGACAGTGGAGAGAGGAATAATAGAGCAGATTCTGGCAGATGAGGTTCATTTAGAAAATGTGAGAACAGATGGTAGCTGTGGTCAAATGTTTCTGTGAAGGACTAGGTGAGTGCTGAGAGATCACCCCATCACCCTAATTTTAGGGGGTAGCAATTGGAATTTTACCAAAGCACAAAAGGGAAATTGTACTCAGGGCTTAAGATAAGGAGAGAAGAAGACCACAAAGTCAGCCCTGGGGCCTCAGCTCATGCCTTGTCTATAGGCATTGATGTGGCTGTAATAGCATGGTGAGGTCATGGCTCCCACATTAAAAGCTTTGAGAGGGCCGGGCGCGGTGGCTCACGCCTGTAATCCCAGCACTTTGGGAGGCCGAGGCGGGTGGATCACGAGGTCAAGAGATCGAGACCATCCTGGTCAACATGGTGAAACCCCGTCTCTACTAAAACTACAAAAAATTAGCTGGGCATGGTGGCGCGTGCCTGTAATCCCAGCTACTCAGGAGGCTGAGGCAGGAGAATTGCCTGAACCTAGGAGGCGGAGGTTGCGGTGAGCCGAGATCGCGCCATTGCACTCCAGCCTGGGTAACAAGAGTGAAACTCTGTCTCAAAACAAACAAACAAACAAACAAACAAACAAACAAACAAACAAAACCTTTGAGGGTTTTGGGTAGCCAGGGTTCTTTTCCTAAATAAAGTCTACATATCCTTTCCCCATATAAAAACAACATCCCAGTGACATACTTAGGTCTCTGTTACCATGAAACAATTTAGTTATCCACCAAAGGAACCTCCATTTGGAACTTAGAAAATGGCCTCTAAAACGACATTTTGCCATTTGCAGCAATATAGACAGAAATGGAGTAAATTATGTTAACTGAAATAAATCAGACACAGAAAGGCAAATTTTGCATGTTCTCCTTTATATTTGGAGATAAAAAATAAAATGACTGAACTCATGATGATAGTAGAACAATGATTACTAAAAGATGGGAAGAGTAGCAGAGGTGGAGGGAAACTGGTATAGCTTATGGGTAAAAATATATAGTTAGATAAAATGAATAAGATTTAGTTTTTAATAGCACAAAAAGGTGACTATAACCAACAATCATTTATTGTACTTTTTAAAATAATTAAAAGAGTAGAATTGGAATGTTTGTAACATAAAGAAATGATAAATACTTGAGGTGATAGGTAGATCGATCATCTTGATATAGTTATTACACATTGTATGCCTGTATCAAAACATCACAGGTACCCCATAAATATATATACCTGTTATGAACCCATAATAATTAAAAAATTTTAAATGAGAAAAATTTCCTCTATGAACTGGAGAAGAAACATAGGCACACAAGTGGTAGAGGACTTTAGCTTCTTAATGACAAATCAGACCCAGAAGTACCAAAGTTTATTTTCAAACAGACAAGCCTTTATTAGGGAATCAAGTGAAGATAGAAGCAAGGATAATTTTGAAGATCTTTTCTGGTAATTGCTTGTCTCTCCTATCACTTAATGTTATGAGAGAACAGCTTGTCCCTCATACAGAGTCAGTGATTGATAATGTTTTTGTAATAAATGCATTGATAGATTAATTAACAGAAATAAACCTTTATGATTTGAGTTCTAGTGCCTTTCAACTGAGGGTATGTTATGAAGAGATTGAAATTCTTTGTAGAAATTGTTACATTAAAGAAACAGGTAGATATGGGTCTTCTATTTTATAGGAACCCAACATGAACTAGAGCAGCAACAGCAGTGATAGGTCTAGTCCAAGGTCCTGGCATATTATTCCCAGAGTAAGCTAGGAAAAATTAATCAACTTGGCCACCAGAACCTCGAGGTGGGGACAAAAATCAAATAATAATCTATTTTCCTCTTGTATACCCTCTTAGAACACCTCATGAGTTGAATACAAATAGCTGTTAATTGAGGAAAGTTTTATTGCATATGTATTAGTAGGATATTTTGAAAGGGAATTCAGGGATAGGGTCATTGTACTTTCTCTACATAGAGTGAATATTGGCTATTGACAAGACAAATTATTAAATTATTCAATGATTCTTGGAAGTGTTATAAGTCTTGGAGAATTGCTTTATTATAGATTAGTGACATTAGGAAATAACAGAACTATTGGTAAATCATGGGCAAGAAAGTTATTACAAGATCTCATTATCCAAATACATCACCAATTGAAAAAGAATTCTGAAAAACAGTATGTAAATGTCTGCTGATTATAATATTCTTAATTGTCTATTTAAGGCCGGTTATAAAAGCAGTAATTATGACCTCCATACCAGTCAAAATGATTTTTTTGCTTGCTACAAAACTAGTATTTTATAATTAAGATGTTATCACCAGGTATTAACAGATGAAGAAGAACAGAAAAAACACATCTTTGTCTGCTCAGTGCGGTTTCTCATGCCTTTAAATGAATGTCTCAGGAGGTGTATCAGAAGTCCAATAGGTTTCAACACAAAATGAAGAGTGTGCTCTGTGATGAGACCCGCCTAGATGGGTAACTGTAGCAGTGGGTAGTGGCAGTGGCAGCAGCTATAACTTGTTAGTTAAAGCAGCAACTGCTGCAGCAGCTCTAATGAAAGCATCCACTGCCCAGTGTTCCATGTTGAGTGTCAGTGATGCAAGCCATGGTGTCTGTGACCTGTGGGTAAAGCTTATGTTACCTTCACCAGTCTGATTCTGGTCGGTGAATTTGGATATTGTTCTTGATGTGCATCCTCTGAGACTTGCTCTCTGGCCCTCCTAAAAGTTCTGTGAGCGTCTGAGTGTCTTTTAAAAATACATTTCTTTTCTGCTTAATTTGTCATTTGTTATTTGTAACTGGTTATATCATTGTCTTTAGCAAGCTATTAGGGCCAAAGAGCCTGCATGAAGTCTCTTTGAACATCTGCCTGGAGAAAGCCAGTTCTGTGAGGCTTTTACGTACAGTGCTCTTCAGGAGGGAGTGAGCCGCAAAGTAACCAAAAGTGATTCCTGGCATCCCACTGATGATCCTCAGCTTCTTTGGGAAGCTAAGTTACAGAGTGAAAAGATCATAGGCCTTGAAACCAGAAACTACCATTTACAATATCTATGACAAGTTGATTAATCTTTCTGGGATTTTTTTTCCTTATATGTATATACAAACAATCGCATTTATTTTACAGGGCTGTTATAACATTGAGGGAAAATGGATATGAAGGACTGAGCCAGGTGCTGTAGAAGATGAAAAATAAGTTGGGTAGTGAAGGAATTAGAAAATGACTTGACATGAGGAAAAACACTCTTGAGACTGAACATCACTAAATATTTGGGGTCCTCGATAACCATTTGAGGCCATGATGTCAGTTCTCTCTCTAGGTGGATTCCATAAGTCATTCCTCACATGATGTCTCTCACACACATAGCTTCAACACAAACTTCTTCCCTAAGTTCCAGAATCATAAACAACTTGATCCATGATATTTTCACTTGGATATCTCACTGGCATTTAAATTTTAAATGTCTAAAAGATAATTTTTTATTCCACTACTATGTAAACATGTATTTCCCCATTCTTTTACATCTCAATCATTGGCACCCCCATACAGAGTTGTTTCTGTCAAACAACAAGGAAACATTCTTGAATCTTCCATTGCCTGTATTCAAACCCATCAGCATGTCCTGGAGGTTGTAACTGTAAAATATACAGAGAATCTTCCATCATCTCTACATCTCCATAGAATCATCCTAGTCTAATCCATCATATTTTTCATCCAGATCAAGTGTTGACAAACTTTCTCTAAAGGACCAGAAAGTAATTTTGTTGTGGTTGTTTTGCAGGATATACGGTTTCTGTCAAAATTATTCAGCACTGTCATTACAATGTGATAGTAGCCATATGTAAAATAAGTGCAAATCATTGCAGCTGTGTTTTACTAAAGCTTTATTTCAAAAACAAGGCAGGCCAGACTTGGCCCATCCTTATAGCTTGCTTAACCTTCACCTAGGTTATTAGAGCTACCCTCTAACTTGAGTTTCTATTTGTCTGTCCTTCCTTCCTTCCTTCCTTCCTTCCTTCCTTCCTTCCTTCCTTCC